>NC_087200.1:192449044-192484389 GCF_015104395.2 Macrobrachium nipponense | reverse complement strand
AAAATAATCTCTAACGGACAAAAAAAAAAAAAAACTTCCGATCACTCACTTCAAGCATTGAAGCGGTTGCAGTAGGAACAATTACAAACTGACACCAAAATGAAGTTACATGAATTAATTACAAAACGAACAACAAAATGAAAGCAAATACAAAAATGAATATCTGAGTGTAACCCCGGTGTCTTAAGCCCTAAATTAACAAAAATTTCTGATAGATAATGAATGAGAAATGATAATCAGCTTAGAAGAGAAGTTCACGTTCACGTCCGCTAAAAAAATTACATAATAAAAGTTTTCCATAGCTTTTATTTTAGCAAGTTACACAATTCAGGCTTATAGCCTAGCTGCAGAATGATTTGTTATATATAGTATATATATATATATATATATATATATATATATATATATATATATATATATATATATATGTGTGTGTGTGTGTGTGTGTGTAAATAAATTCTTGTTAAAACAGGGTATGTCTTAAGTATAAGAGACCCAATAAAATACTCTGATTTTAAGCTAAGGACTATATTTTGGTGGACTCACTTCCACCCTTATAGAGCAGTGAATGAAAGAAGGAATTTCATTAGCGAAATATATAGTGGGAGATATGCCTCGGGTCACTGCTAAGCCGCCATAGGTTCTGTTAATTGTCTTAATCCGTTTCATCATTGCCTTAAGGAAGATACCGTCTATCTGTTCAGAGTCCCAGGCTCCATTGGAAAGGTTGATTCTATTATCTTGTTGTTTTATCCGTGAAGATTCTGCCATCTGACATTTAATACCAACAGCTGCCCCTGTATAAAATTTGGGGTAAGTCCCAATCCATGGTATGGTTCGTGTTATTTATATGATAGAAAATGACCGAACTACGTTGTCCATATCTAACTGATTGTTTATGTTGAGTTAATCTTTCTCTCAACCTGCACAGAGGGGGTACACAGTGTCCACATTGTGACACGTGCATTCCCAGCGATAAAAGACAGCATCCCAGCTACCAGGTAAACATTCTAGCTTGACCTTCTGAGGCATTCAGTACTTCATCGATGTATGCTGTCCTCACTGTGACTTTTGTCGGACCATCATGCCCCAAAACATTGTGAAGGTGGTAAGGAAAAAAGCTTACAAGGACACAGCAGAGCCCTCTACTCCTTCAGCAGAGGCCCCCAGCGATTGTTTAGATGACCCCCATCGGTTCCTCGGTAGCAAAGATTCTTCGTCTGATGTTTGTGGTGATGATGTAACCATCATCCATGCCATTGAGGAGCAGTAAGTGAAACGGAAGAAGGTTGCCACCCAGACCAAAGATGTTGCCCTTGACAAGGTAAATATTCAAATAATTTGCATGTGTTATTTTTTTTATTTCAACCTAAAAAAACTACAAATTTTAATTTTTACTAAAAACATTTTCAACAATAATTTGTAACAAATTTCTTCAAATTTCCACAATACAAACTTAATATAAACCACATAATATAATTTATTATCATAAATGTTTCCTGCCTCTTACTTTTCCAATTTATTATATATTACTTTTGTGTGAAGACTAATATTTTTTTTCTTCTTTGTTTTTAGGTGTTTGCACGGGCTGATGTGGCCAGGCAGCATATCATGGAGCAGGTCAATGAGTCAGATCCCAGAGAGAATGCATAGAATCACTACCTCAAGAGTCTCATGAAGGAATTTGCTGAAACTAACCAAGTCTTTGATTCCTACTTGTGAAAAGATTTAGAAGCTTCTTTTAAATGCTTTCCCCGTACGCGATATATGTTTCAGGAAATGCAGAGAGAATTGTCATCACTTATTCATCCTCCTTCAAAATCTGCTGTGCCTGATCCTCAACCTTCGACATCCTTTGCGCCTCAGCCTGTGCTATGCTGCAGTGAGAACGTCTGTCACCTTGGAAAGGCTCTTTTCCTGGGTCGTCAACAACCATGCAAGTAATATATCAATGACACCGCCGTTGCCTCTCACATTACCTAATTTGAGCCAAGTCATCAGTGAAAGTTTCTTTGATGGCCTGTTTCCCAATACAAGTCCAATAAATACTCATAGTTCTTCAAATGTCTTCTAGCAATAGATAGTTTATTTTGCTTATCTGCTGAAACTCCTTTTTGTCATTGTTGACACAATAACAAAAAGGAGACTTCTTTAGTTCTTGTAACACCTTTATTTTGAAATTATACATTGAAATTCTTTTTTATTTTCTATCAAACTAGATATTTTATTGTCTTGTAATTCCTTTTGTACTTTTATGTATTTTGTACTGTTAAATTTCCTGCTAAATTTTAATCCAAATGTGTATATTTCTTCAATATAATAAATAATATTGTTCATTTTTATATTGTGTATGTACTAAACCTTTCCCGAAGCGCAATAATAACTTATCTTTATAATGTTGAACAAAGTAATTTGGGTAAAAATTCCCTTTACTACAACCCCTCTCTAATTTCTTAAAAAGGTTATTTAATATACTTGAGACAAATGAAGACTGAAATGTTCATTAATGGAAGATTGAAGAAGAGAACGGGGCTTGTTTTCCTATCTTGGGGGGAAGGTTGGCATTTCCCTCCAACCGAGTCAGTTTGCAACTGACGCTCTTGCAGTATGTATCACTCTGCAATACACGCATCACTGGAAACCGGGGTTTTATTAATCCTACGCATCTAATATCCTACATGCCACAGTAGTTATCTATGCTTACACATGTGAGGCAGAAATCCCACCCAACAAAGACCTACAGTAGCTGCCTGAAGGCCTACTGGCCTTAGAGGCTCATATTTGCCGGCTCCTCATGATGCTGCACATGTGAGGCAATGGCTGGCGCAACAGCAACGTATGCTTGAGGCCCTCCAAAACAGTAACGCCAACGCTGCCCTAACTGGAACACGTGGATCCCCGTCTATGGTGCCAGCATCCGCAGCCCCCAAGAAACATGAAATGGAGCTGTCCACGGCTGACAAGACAGTCCATCACGTGAGACTGTATTGTACACCAGCACTGCAGCGTGCCCTCGATGCCAGGTACAGTGCAACAAACTGGAGCGCCCTTTTGACTGAGGAGGCACTGGATGCTGTCTCCAAACTCGTCCTTCGTGCATCAGACCAAGCAGTTCAGTGGTTAGAGTTTTTCAGCATGATGCAAGGCCATAACAAAACTGTCAGTGATTTTTTCTTGCATAGCTCTCAAAAAGCCACGGACTGTGAGTTTCAATGCCCTAATTGTAATTTTAATCTTTCAGAGTATATTTTGTTAAAGAAACTTATAGTTAGATTAGGGGATAGTGTTAAAAATTGCAAATATTTCAATCATATGAGTCATTTGTGAGTGTCGATGCCCTATGGGCAATGTGTTGTGCGTTCAAGGCTGCCAAGCAGGATGCCAGTGGTAGGCAGCAAGGGTGGCAGCAGGGTACAGAAATTGCACCAGTAGAGTTTGAAAGTAGCGCAGCTGCCATCCCCGAGATGGCTGCTGCACATGGCAGGAGGAGCCAGCCATTGTCGCACCCCATCTCCGTTATGCGGAGGTAGTCACGCCCCTGAGAGAAATGCACGCCCAGCAAGGTCGCTTATGTGTCATAACAAGAAATACTGGAGAAGCAAGAAGGTACCATTGGACAGGGGCAATCGTCACTGCAACACAGCACCCCTCCCAACTAACTGTCATGGTCAGGGTGGCGGAAAGAGAGGGGCCCAGGTTCATGAACGTGAGTGCCGTCGCCGATACAGGGACTCAAGTATGTGTTGCAGGCACGGAGATGCTGTCGTTCTTCAACGTAAGGTCTGCACCGCTGCAGCGTTGGGCTGGCTTAAGAGATGTCGCCAACTTACAACTGGAGTGCCTGGGAATAGCAGTCTTCCGGATCTCCTTCAGGAATCACACAATTGTACAAGAGGTTTATTTCATCAAATCTGCCAATTCGCTTTAGCTCTCTCTCTCTCTCTCTCTGCATGTATAGACCTCGGTCTTATCCCAAACAACTTTCCCCACCATCTTCCACATCCAGTGTCAGCAAGTGTGTCTACCGACACAACCCCACCACCCAGACTTTCGTCAATTCCATTACCACCCATCGAAGAGAACGTCCCACACTTGGAGCACTGGTTACTCCAACATTTCTTGTTAATGACGTTCAGTACGACCAGGGAGCCATTATGTGATGGTGGGGAGCCCCACCGCATCCATCTGATGCTGAACACCGTGCCATACACATGCTGTACTCCCGCAACAGTATCCAAGCACTGGAAAGCCGAGGTGAAGGCCCAGCTTGAAGAAGACATGCAGAAGGGCGTCATCCAAGAAGTCCCCCCAGGAGAAATTCAGGAGTACGCAGGACACCATCTACAAGCTGGCCAGGGACGGCCTTGTGTACTAAGATAAGTCCCGCCCTACGGCTGCCCTTACTAGCTGGAGCAGGGAAGGCATAGTCTTAGTCATCCTCCAGCAATATTGGAGCTGCCCAGCCGCTGATATACCATTCTGCTGTAATGATGGGTGGAGAATTGCCCTCTGCGGAGGTCGGGTATGCTGCAGTAAAAGGGGAGGCCCTGGCTGTGGTGTGGTGCCTAAGGAGGGCCAAGGTGCTTCTGCTGGGATGCCCCAACCTCATCCATATTACTGACCTCCAACCCCTAGTCAACCTCCTGGGGAACAGAACCTTGGCCAACATCGACCATCCCCGGTTACTACCAGGAAAGAGAAATTATGTGGCCGAATTCCTGTCTCGCTTCCCTGTCCTGCGTGCTGCCCCTGACGACTATGACATTGAGCTAGAGGATGACAAGGCAGCTGCTGTCACTGTGGCAGCGACTGAGACGCTACTTAGGAAGGGGCTCACGATGGATGTGAAGACCATCAGTGCAGCGGCGGCCAAAGATCTTGTATAACAGTTGCTGATGGCAAGAGTGTCTGCAGGTGACTGGCCCTGCAGAAGGCGCCATTTTAAGCCTTAAGCCATTTTACAGTTGGAGAGATAGCCTTTCAGTATTAGAAAATTCAGTGCTCTACACGTACAAACATGGGTGCATACAACTTGTGATTCCAAAAGAACTTCATCCTTAGGTGTCAACAAATCTACATGCAGGTCACCAAGGGCTTGACTCCATGCTCAGGAGAGCTAGACAATCCGTTTATTGGCCTGGCATGGAGATCGACCTTCAGCACCACAGGAACAAGTGTGTTATTTGTGACACGCATGCTCCATCCCTACCTGAGGAAGCGATGGTCATGACACCATCCCCAAAATACCCCTTCCAGTGCACGGTTGCAGATATGTTTCAGTTGGAGGGGCACATGTACATGGCATACTTTGATAGACTCACGGGATGGCTGGAAATAGCCCATTTCCCCAATGGTGCTACTTCACAGAGAGTAATGTCAGTGCTAAGAGGCTACTTCACAAGATGGGGGGCGGCAGAGGTAGTGTCCATGGATGGAGGCACTAACCTGGTAAGCGAAGAAATGTCCGCCTTCTTCAGGAGATGGGGGGTCAAGGTGCACCTCTCATCAGCACATTTCCTACAATCAAATGGCAGGGCAGAAGCAGCTGTAAAACTGCAAAAAGAATCATCAGGGCATACACACATGATGGAGGCAGCCTGGACTGCGACAAGGCCCCCGCACAGTTGGCGACTGGGAGGCAATTACGAGATGGCGTTCCCACGGCGAAGCAACATTACCTGGTCGACAGGTACTGGTAACAGGTACTGCATTGGCGTGAACCTCAGTTGGCCCCTGACAAAGAGAAAATCAGTGCCAATCATGCCACCAGGACACTCAAAACCCTTGTGTCACGGGAGGATTTTCCCTCACCACGACACTTGGAGGTAGGGGCCCATGTAAGAGTGCAAACTCAAGCAACAACGGAATGGGATTGTATAGGGTTGGTGGTAGACTCCCTCCCCCATTGGCAGTACAGAATCAAATTGGATGGTAGTGGATGGCTGTTACCAAGAAACAGAAGACACATCGCACCCATCAACAGCGCCGATGTTCCCGTAATCTAACATACCCACCCACCCTCACTGTCAGCCACCGAATCAATGCAGCCAGAGGCATGAGCACGCCCCAAGAGGCAAACTACACACCCAAGGTGGCTATCTGATTATGTCATAAACTGCGTGAACAAATAAAAGTTATGCTCTACCCAGTTAATTCAGCCATTACAGAATGAACAAATAACGTGCAATATGTTGCTTATTCATTTGTTTGATTGTTTGGCATCACAAAAGTTCATTGCTCTTTGTTTTATTTTTTAAGATATGCATTGTGCATACACCTGTCTCTTATAATATAAAATTTTCATTTAATTGTTATAGCCATTTCATAACATCTCTTGCTTATAATTAAATAAAAATTTTGGAAGAGAGATGTAAGATTGTAGATGAGAGCGGACTTGTTTTCCCACCTCGTGGGGTGAGGGGAAGGTAGGCGTTTCCCTCCAAGGAGTCGGTTTGCAAATGGCGCCCTTGTAGTATATATCAATCTGCAATACACGCATCACTGGACACCGGGATTGTATTAATCCTACACATCTAACAACCCACAATTAATTTCTACATTACATTTGGTACATATGTTCAGAACCAACATGCCAGTCGTCTACCTTCTTCTTCCCTGCCTAAATCGTAAAGATTTTGTCACAAATATGGCCACTATTATTTGCAATAAGTACTATCCATAACTTAACGATATTTTCATTATCCCACAGTCGTATATTATCATTATTTTCTTTCTATCTACTTCAGTGATTGCAAATTAACCATGCACCGTCTTCTCAGCACTAGTCTAGATTTGTAAAGGAATCATGAGTACTACTACATAGCGGAGCACACAAAAAAAATGATTGAAAAACAAGAATTGAACATGTTTTCTAAAAAAATGTTAATACAAAGTTCACAGTTTTGAAAAAATAATTTTAAAAGGGTTAAGTCAGGATACCGACCTTGGCCGTAGCCAACATGCAGTGCAATTCACCACTGAATTACATCTGTGAAGTAAGCTGATGTCAGACTAACTTGATAAATGAGAGACCATGATACGTTCCCGATGTGAGGTAAAAATTTATCTGTAAAACACACACACGTATATATATATATATATAATATATATATAGATATATATATATATATATATATATATATATATATATATCTAACCCCCTTTTGACAAAACTACACAAATTGACAACCCTTACCTGTTGACAGCGGGCACCCTCTATTACAAACATGTCATTAGGCTAATTAGCTCACATAAATACAAAAATACACTATTTATTTCCCAAAGCATATGAACATAAAATAGAACAAAATGATTAATAAGTCATAGTGATAAAAACCCAAGTCTGCCCCACAAAGAAAACTATTAAGTTATCATTCCACTCTCCTGGCTTAGTCTAAGTGATCAATCCTGGACTCAAAATGTTAATTGCTACATTGTAATAGTCAAGTTGCAGAGAATTCCGTTTCTTGTACCATGATAAGAGCCCATCTGTAATAAAGATATATTCATTACATTTCTTATAACACAATATCAAGTAAAGAGATGCACTTCACACTTCTCTCTTTTCAAAGGCAACTGTTTCCAAGTCATTTAAAATATGTGCTATACCTTGAGATGGGTTTTTCTCCCGACACTTGGCGTTCCCTCGACCGTCTTTCTTCTTATCAAAAAGGAATGTGTCTTTCCCTCAAGTGCCTTGAATGATTAGACCTATGATATACGTATAAACGAATGTACATACCCACCACTCCTCAAAACCGCTTGTGGCAACAGTACATGTAAGTGTTTACATAATAAAAATATGGAATGTTAGTCCATATATATAAAAGACTAAAACTAAAGAGGTCAACCAGATTGCTTGCAGGAATGTGATCAGACTAGAGACGCTAAAGATGACGTATACAATAAAAGTAAGCTAAGATAACATGCCGTCACCTGTAGTCATTCATTTGTTTATAAACCTTAGTCCAAGCTCCCTGCTTGAGACAACTACCGCGACCTATAATTCAAACGGCCTACGTGATCTGTAGCGTGTCTCATTTTGATTGTGTGTTCGTATGTAACTATGTCATCTGATTGTATGTTCATATGTTCGAGCTACTATCTGCTTCCTTCATAACTGGTAACCGAGATGGTAGTAAGGCAGAACAGAGTTAGCTATCGTCATTAGAAGACCTGTATCTCTTTACCTAAGCTTTATCATGTAGAGAGAATAGAAGTAGCCATCATCATTGGCAGAAGCGATCAAGCTATCGTTATTAGAAGACTTGTACAATCATACCTGATCTTCACCATGTAAACTAAGAAGAATATATATATATTTTTATACTTTGTGTTTTCTACAAGAACCTCCTCACCGAATCATCATGAGTTTAACACATCATCGTCATAAACAAGAAGATAATCCTGACTTCGTAAGTGATCTACAAACCCCAAGACACTCCATTGAAGATGGAAGTGCAATACCAACCGACTTAGCGTAAGATTATCGCAAGTCTAACATTACCTCATAGGGCGCCTTATCATACAAGGCCCAAGCCCTAAAAGTGGTGGCAAGCGTACCAGAAGGACTCTACAACTTCTCCGAAGAAAAATCAGAATAATGAAGTATCATATAAGAACTCTTCAACGACGACGAAAGCAACAGATTCTTCAAGCAACTTAGTATCATCGTTTAGTGAATAACTTCAAGAAACAAAACCGACGTGTCCTTTTCCTATGGCAACGCAAGCTTCGTCTCTCATTAGAATCATTCAAGAAAACATCGGATCTTTCAAGGGCTCGAATCATCGAAACAACGCGCACGGGGGAAACTGAAGCCAAACCAGGTCATCCGCTAAATAGAGAAGGAGGACCAAGGCCTAGTGTCGTTATCGGAACACCGTGACTTCCCACAAAAGCAAGCTAAGTACAATTTTTTTATTCATTTGGAGTAACTTTGAGTGTTTCCTTTGCAGGTCGAATTTCGTTATTCCTGTGGCTGAAGTTACGAGACATTCTTAATCTTACTTTTTTACAGAAATTATCTACATCATTGAGATTTCGCTACTGCGAGTTTTTTATCTTTGAGTGTCTGTTTCCAGAAGTTCTACTGAAATATCATAATCATATACTATGTTAATTTTATCATTTTGGGTGATTATTAATCCCTTACGTAACAAATCATATTAAACAGTGAATATGCGTTTACGCAGTTGGACGTCTGTATTTATGCAGATGCATGGATAGGGTCGTTAGGCACCGTAGTGATTAGAAAACACACAAAAACAAGTGGAACACCCGTACAAATCTAGATAAATTAGAGGTAACACTATTTCGGGTCATGACAATAAATGCTCCTTTGCAAGTCCCGATCACAGTTTTAGCCTTGAGTTTTTTGAGTTATATAAAAAATCGAACCTCAATGACTCAACTTAACTTTAAAAATACGGCTGGATTGCAAGGAATAACATGCCTATAAAAACTTTCATCAGGCTAAATGCGCTGACCAGGATCCCTCACTATTTCAAATTTTAGCAAAGAATGAAGTACAAACAGTTAAGATTGAATGCAGTAGAGATAACTTGTCTTAATAGTAATCGCTCAGTTCCTAATAGTTCGTCATTCATTGCTTTATACGTAACCAGCAACATAATGCTAAAAACACACAATACGTTGCCGATGGTAATAAAGAGAAGGATCCTAATTATTACAAAAAAGTAAATAGAAACAGTAGCCCTTTCAGAATCAAACAAGCAAACTCGGTTACTGTGTCACCTAGTCAAGCGGTCAAGGTTAGTTAAATCTGCCGAGTTTTCAAAGCAAAGCAAATTCCACACAATAAGCGACTCTAGCAGAGTGGGGAAAAGCGATGTTGGATCATACATGCCGAATACCTTTTTGAATTAAAAAGGAATTTCCTTATGCAGCACACGACCGTATCAAGTAATCAGAGCAGGTTCTCGTTTCTTTTTAATACATAAGTTATTATAAGTAGTGGTGGATTAAGCCCAACTGTACGCGCCGTAAAAATTAGAATATCTAGTTTTATTTCTTTAGTACACGTAATATCCTGTATTTACGGACTCACCGTCTGTTGTTCGAACTTCCCTAATGAGAAGTCCGGATAAGCGAGCGCTTACAGATACTTCTATAGTTATAAAAAACATTGATCTGTATGTAGTGTAGTTGTAAGATCCATCTAGGGGTATACAAAATATTATCTTACATCCTGCAAAATCAGGCGTGTTTATCAAAGGAAAATCCTATAAACCTTCAAACATATTAAAATCAGTTTGAAAAAAAAAAAGAGACAATTAATCAAATAATAACTTATATAAAGGAACTATACATTTGTCTCATAAATCGTAACATTGTTCAAATGACCCAACAGAATTCTCCCACAACCGCAGTCGTAGTTTGCACGCAAAATCTCGAGAAGCATGCACCCTCGAATGTCTTAGTGCGTGTAAAAAGACTTTGCTGGGAAATTAAATTTTAATCCTTCCCGACACTGAAATATAACGATTTCCGCGAACAAAGCCCTAGACACGGTTGACTCGCAGCAACAAGTTAATATAGTAATCCACAAAAACCTATACATATAAATATCGCATTTTTTTTTATTGTTGCTAATTTTTAATCCCGCCCAACCAGTCGTACATGAATCTCTCTGATAATCTATCTAAAGTAATATCCGTAAAGTCATTCAAGCAGAGGTGATTCAGCAGAAATTTTTTTTATCTTTTACCTGAATACCAGGAAGTTTCTCCACTAGCGAGTGATCTCTGGGAGAAAAAACGGATGTCATTGAAAACAAAATACGGTCTAAGGACAAACATAAAGCTATATACGTACCTTCGTGTAGAACCCCAATGAAATTTCAAAATAGAGATAAATGACGAAGTTGAAAAATGTTAGTAATAGGAGTCATTAGGAAATCAAATAAGCCCATATAATTTTTCCCTCAAACGTCATGCCATAAAAGATCGGACTTGGCGTATCTGCGTAGATTTCTGTCGCTTAAACAAGGAAACGACTCCCGATAGTTTCCAGTGCCATGTACCGACGACATCTTATCTCTGTTAGGTTAGAATAAATTTTTCACCAGCTTGGACTTACTTAAAGGCTTTTACCAGATACCATTACCTAAGTGATTGTACCTCATACGCCGTTTTCAGCACACTCAGGAGACATTATCAATTTTTACGTATTCCTCCGGCTTACGTTGCGCCCCAATTACAATATAGTGTTTGGAGACTTTAGAGGATAACCTACATGCCTACATGGATGATCTTGCAATCTTTTCTAATACCTTAGAAGTACATTCACATAAACTAGAGCTAGTGCTACAGAGACAAAGACAAATAATCTCAGAGTAAAATATCTAAATGTGAGTTTTTAAAAAAACCGAACATGTTTATCTAGGTTTTATGTGTCTAGTCAAGGTCTTAAAGTAGTCCATGGTAAGGTGTCGGCTATTCATAACTTTCCGGTACCTATTAACGTAAAAGGGGGATACAGCACTTTGGCGCTGTAGCGGGTATTACAATCGTATGTAAATATGTAACTCTTCAATCATGACAGCTCCTTTAACAGATCTTACGAAGAAGAGCGTAGATTTATTATGGTCTAAAAAGCATCAACAGGCGTTCGATATCTTAAAAGCGGAATAATGCAGCTCACCTAACTTAAAAATCCCTGATTTAAATAAGGAATTTTTTTTTATTGCAACAGACGCCTCAGACCAAGGGGTAAGAGGGGTACTACTTCAGTAATATGATAAACAGTTCTTCCCTATAGCTTTTTATTCAAGTAAACTAAAGCCCTTTGAAAGTAAATATGCAGTAATAGTCAAGGAAGGGCTAGGTATCTTTAACTCACTAGTACATTTTAAGTTCATAATCTATGGCTATCCTGATAAAGTCCTTACTGAACATGAGTCCTTTACCGAGTTTTTCAAAGGCTTTAATCACAGTCCAAAAGGAACTCGGTGACAAATGATCATTCAGGTCTTTGGAGCCAAGATAAGATATCTACCTGGGAAAGCAATTATCATAGCTGACACATTATCCCGCAATCCCGCACCATACTGCAAAGAACCATTAATTAGACTAAAAGATATAGAAACATCCGTGCCTATTGTTAAAACAGTATCTAAACAAGAAAATTCCTTAACCCAAGAGATCGCGAGCATTGAATATCTGGGTCGGAGCGCCGAACTGTTACAAACTGAACAAGGCAAGAGTCAACAGACCTAACCCAAACAATAAACACTTCGAACGGAAACAGAGTCAGCAGCAATAAACACCAAACAATAAACACTTTGAACGGAAACAGGGTCAGCGGCTAAGCAAAAACAATAAACACTTCGAGCAGAAACCCTAAAGCAAAAGTATATTTAAAGTATGTGTATCCATAATGGTGAATCAAATGTAATATTATATGTAGGTCTGTGACGAGGAAAACCCGAAGAACACAGCAGATGACTAACGACCAGGTAGCAGTAATAATCTCTTTCATACCAATCGTCATAAACTGGTTGCATTCCGTCATCCAGGGTTCCCTACTATGTCACAGAAAGCCAAATCACTGTTTTACTGGCCTACAATGCTTACAGATATAAAAAGCACATAACTAATTGTAACACGTGTCATGAAAACAAGGGATACACTAAGACACCTGTCAGTTTAAGGGCCTATCCTGTGCCAAATCAATCCTTGAAAGAATATACTACGTAGAATTATTAACAGAATTACGAGTCTGACAGAGGGAATAACACTTCTTAGTGTTAATAGTTCCTTGACACGTTATATAGAATTAATAGCACTAAAAACAAACAGCGCAATTGAGTGCGTTAGGAATATTTATGAGTGCTAAATCAGTAAACATGGAATTCAACACATGATAATCTGACTCGGGTGGTGTAAATCAATAATCTCCTTAACTCGTGTGAATTCCTTTCCATTAGGAAAAACCAATAATATATTTATCACCCAGAGTCAATCGGTTTGGTAGAATAACGGATAATTAAATAGGAAGTGTTAATGTCTTACGAGTTACAACTCGTGATATTGGATCCGAACTGGTATTATAGCGGTTCTCGCGGTTTTAAATACCTTTATCATTTATATCTTGTATCTATAGAATTGATGCCGCAAGTAGCCTTATACGGTACGCCGCTAGAACACTTTTCCACATATTCAAGCCGACCATTAATTTTATCAAAATATATATAAAAAAATATATAAATAAATAAATATAAAAAAAATAAAATAAATAGGATACAAGTGGAGTCAATATAATACACTCCGTAAGAAGTCGGAAGGGTTACAAATTATAATAAAAAAGGAATCACGATAAAATCAATAAGCAAAACGTAACCATAGGTTAATTAAATATCCAAATATATATGCGTAAAGATTTGAACTCTAACTTAACGCTTTAGTAATGACAAATAAGCTAAAAGTTCAAACACATATCAAAACCTAATGACATATTGTCTGTCCCGGTGATTTATATTCGTAGTCAATGAGAGAGAAAAAAAATAATAATAATAAATAAATAAAATAATATGAAATAAAAGAGATTTTAAAGTCAGGAAGTCTAGAAGTGAAAATGTATATCTATGCGAATAATCTTATACGGGGCAAATAGTATATATAAAAATTTGTATGGAAACCCTTTTTTCATTAGTTTTAATAAGGAATATTTAATTTAACATAATCATGCAGATTTCCAACTTGAAACTAATATATTGTTCAATTTTGGTACTGTTTTTTTTCAGACATTCTTCTCATGTGGGTCGAGTATTAAAAAACAAAAAATTTATCCTAAAGTCGTATTTATTACAGCAAGTAACGTAACTCTTAGCTGGCTGAGAGCAATCTCCTGCCAAGTGACGACGTCATCATTGCCGTATCAGCATTTGTTCCTTTTAACCTCAATAATCTGCTTACACAGGCTTCATCTGTGTGTCGTCTCTGCTTGCGAAGCAGATTGACTGGAGAAAGGAATGCTTAGCCCGAACTTCTCATGGGCAAGGCAGACGTGTCTATCCGTATGCGCAATGCAACTTTAGTTAAGGAGTTGCAATCATTTTAAAATTAATAACAAAATAAGCAAATAGAATTTCTATAACAACAAAATGAATTAATTTTTTCTGAACCTCATAGACATTTAGAAGTATCAAGATATGTATATGAAATATTTACTTGCAACATTAGCCGGTTAAGTAAAACATTCATGGGAAAATGTCACATTTTCTTGAAAAACCCAAAGTTTATATAGAAATTAGTTACATAGTGGGTTTTTTCGTTGCATCTCCTACCTATTAATAAAGTTTTTAAAATTAACCTCAGAGGATGCGCGCGAGAAAATTGAATATGAAACTTTTGTTAGGGCACATAGGATCAGATTTTATCACAACTTAATTTCAGTTAGCATAGAGAAATACAGAATCATGATTAATCTTCTCTTTGACTCTTATGTTGCCTGGCAATCTTACAAATAGCTCCGTTTTCCACTTCTTTGTCTAGTAACTTACTACCAGTAATATAGAATTTTCTTTGGGATTCGTATTGATATCTGTTTATTTTTTATAATTATGGATATTTTTACAGTCATCATAGACCTGGATAGGTTCACTCATTGTTAATGCCATGGATAAAAAAGTTTGTACAGCGGACTCTTTTGAATTCCAAAATATCAGCGAATTCATGTGGGTTAAGTCTGGTCTAAATGGCTCTCTTCCCTCCCCTGTATTTGGATGTCGTCTGAATTTACTTTGCCCTTGTGACAAGTATAATTTCACTTGCAGGCTGATTAATGGAACCTGGTTACAGTATCCTGCAGTACGAGAGTTTCACATCGCAACTTCAAAAAATCGTTCGTCGCAGCGGACGACTACAGTCAAGAAACAACCGCCTACAATGTGAAAGGAATTTCTTGGACTTCTTCGACCGACACCGTATCCCGTCGTTAATCTCGTTTTAATGCGGAATGCTCCTGCGGCTGTCGGAAATCGACTACGAAAGGGACATACTTCCGACAATTACGACCCGAAGGATATTCAACTCTACTTTGCTGGCGAAGGACTCGTGCTGTGGATGATTTTATTCATCGCGAACGTAATCGTGTAGCTTAGGATGCAAAGAATAAGTATGAGCGCAAAATAGAACGTTGGACCCGCCCAGGCAAATTTTCCCCTTGTTTTAACCATTGAAATAGGCCGTTTCATTTGGCTATAGGTGGTTGTCTGGAACTGTGTAATGGACGAAAAGTTGTTCGAACGCTAGTTAAATGTGTGGTAGTATAACCTCGGTCATGTATCCTATATATATAAAGTATCATGTATCCTATATATAAATGATCATAAATAACAGAGTCGAAATATATCTTTGCGTGTACGCAATAGGAATCTATTATATAAATGATCATAAATAACAGAATCTAAATATATCTTTGCGTGTACGCAATGGGAATCTATTTAAAGTGCACATATATTAATCATAATTATATGAATCCATATACATATGTATAAACAAATCAGGTAGCCTTTAATCAATCTGTTACCTTTTATCTTACCAATATCTGCAGTTATATATGAGTTAGTATATGGATTAATGAATCAGATATATAACATTTAGCATAAAAATCAACGAATCAATCAGCATAAACATTAATAATTTTATCAATTCATATATGAAATTTTTTATCAGTTAAAATATGATTTTTATCATGTTAATCTTCATTCTATGCAATTATCAGAGTACATTAGTATTTTCTGTAGCATATGTATCTTAATGAGATGAAGTGAAAAAAACTGTATCTATTATGATATCACGTGATCACTATTATTTTACAATATCATTGTTTATATTTATTACTTGAATCAATTTCATGTACACCATGAATTTTTATTACTTATATATATATATCTATATATATAATTATATATATATATAGATATATATATATATATATATATATATATATATTATATAATCACATAGTGTCTGTATCACACTCCTATAAGTCAAATGCAAGTCAAGTTTGAGTAATATTCAGTAGTTGGTTTTGGTAGCTGACCGAGCTAATGTAAGTGTTTACATAATAAAAATATGGAATGTTAGTCCATATATATAAAAGACTAAAACTAAAGAGGTCAACCAGATTGCTTGCAGGAATGTGATCAGACTAGAGACGCTAAAGATGACGTATACAATAAAAGTAAGCTAAGATAACATGCCGTCACCTGTAGTCATTCATTTGTTTATAAACCTTAGTCCAAGCTCCCTGCTTGAGACAACTACCGCGACCTATAATTCAAACGGCCTACGTGATCTGTAGCGTGTCTCATTTTGATTGTGTGTTCGTATGTAACTATGTCATCTGATTGTATGTTCATATGTTCGAGCTACTATCTGCTTCCTTCATAACTGGTAACCGAGATGGTAGTAAGGCAGAACAGAGTTAGCTATCGTCATTAGAAGACCTGTATCTCTTTACCTAAGCTTTATCATGTAGAGAGAATAGAAGTAGCCATCATCATTGGCAGAAGCGATCAAGCTATCGTTATTAGAAGACTTGTACAATCATACCTGATCTTCACCATGTAAACTAAGAAGAATATATATATATTTTTATACTTTGTGTTTTCTACAAGAACCTCCTCACCGAATCATCATGAGTTTAACACATCGTCGTCATAAACAAGAAGATAATCCTGACTTCGTAAGTGATCTACAAACCCCAAGACACTCCATTGAAGATGGAAGTGCAATACCAACCGACTTAGCGTAAGATTATCGCAAGTCTAACATTACCTCATAGGGCGCCTTATCATACAAGGCCCAAGCCCTAAAATACGGACAACCACCGGCCTAAACTGCACATGCATCAGATTCCTTCATTCAAGAAGGCTGTCTCTACAGTGCTCTCTGTCTCCAAGCAAGAGCAGCTGATACAGTATGTAATTCACTAACACATCAATTCATACCTGTAACATGGCTCAGCTACCTATGTCCTTTGTGCACTCTTGTCGCACACCACATCAGCAACTAATGCACAATGTATCAATTTGCCACATGATTTAGGGCTACCTCCGTTGCTGGAGCCCTTGTGCCTCGCCGGATGCACAGAAGTTTAAGAACTCCTAGCGCACAAATTCTGATCAGTATGACGACGAACATGACCACTATTACTGGAATTGTGTCACTAAGATAAGCAGAACTCGACGAATAATTGTAGACGCAGGTCGAGTGCGTAAACCACCTCGAAACAACTCAGCACGCGTCTTTATTCACCGTCTGTGACCCTCATGAGTGTATCCCCCTCGTCGCAAAACTGTAGATTCAACATTTTCTACTGAAGGAAACGTGGTCACCACCTCGTTGTCAAGGAAATATCCCGTGACTTCCATGCAAGTGCTACTCGCACCCGCCTCATAGAAGATTGTAGACTCCTGATTTATCCCAGAACGTATCCTGAGACGATATACTGATGACATCTCATCCGTTGCAAAGGCAGTCCATAGAATCGCCATTCATGTGTAGACTCGACTCGACCTCTGGTACTGTAGAACAAAGTCGTTTCCATCACCACCATCACGTGAAGTTGGGAATTCTCTAAAGTCATCGTGTGTCCGTATTTAAAAAGTCTACATGATCATAAAATAACTAGTCTTGCTTTACCCCACAAATCTGTCATTAATTAATATACTCAATCTCCTAGTCAAATATTAAAAATTCCCCACTAAACAAAATATAATCTTTACCCACTGAATCCTCACAAGTAATCCCATATCTGACTAACACTTTATCAAAAGAGAACCCATAATGTCTAACAGCAAAAAACCCCTTTTATTGTCTATATAACTAACCTCGATGAAATATAATGCCGAACACCCCTCCTATCTAACTCACATCCCCGACAAATTATGTCTGCTATCTAAAATAGAAATGCTATCTAAAGCTTAACACCAATTACGACACCTCTCGTAGGAAAAGAAAAAAAGAAAAAATGATAATAACAACAGTAATAAGTGAACTTTCCCCCATTACAAAGCGCACATAAGAGAAAAAAAACAATAATTCAACATCTTCCGCAAAATGCAATATGTACTGTTACGAAATTTGCTACTGCAACAATCCCATCGACCAGAAACGACCGGAAAACAACCCCCTTACAAAGTACATCTCCGTGGAATGCCATAGTCAACAGAGAATAGTCCAAATCTCCGAGTAATCAACTCCAAAGGAAAAAAATCAGCAGCCGGACTCATCACAGCATTATCAGCAAAAATCCACCTGTGAACACCTCAGGTGCTTCGAACCGCACTATAGATTTGTCTAGTCAGACTTGCAATGCCAGAAACCATTATGCCCCAAATATCATACACACAGGAATGATCACATGTTTATCATCACGTTTCTCAGCTAAAACAAAAATTCGCCATATTTCCAAACAACTTCTCACGTAAAATATTAACCTTGGAATCTTACGCCAAAATGCTGCAGATTTGCGCATAATAAGAAAAAACAGTAGAAGGAAATGAAAGAGAAAAAAACGTGAAAACATTTCACCACCAAATTGAAAAAACCAGACAGGAAGAAAAAAAGAAGAAAATGCAATTGCACGACAGTATATTAATCACCACAACCAATTCTTTTCAATTTGAGATATGTGTTAACCTTGACCGACCTGTTTTTTCCTCTAAGACTACAAATCTGTATCCAATTTTTTCCCCAATGACTTTAAAAGGACCTTCGAACTTCGGGCCTGATTTGTAGATCAGTTCATTTCTCACGTTAAGCTTTAAAAATACCTTGTCTCCGACACTGATCTTGGGATCAGATGTTTCACTAATACTTTTCTGTACCATGTCTATGGTTGTGGATTCGAGATTATGACCGAGACAAGCATATCTCTCTCTCACTGTGGATACCAACGCCTCGATCGTATCCTCCCCATAATGAGGTATAGTTAGCAAATCAAATGTGCCTCATGCTGGACAACCAAACAAAGCTTCAAATGGGGACATTTTAATGGAATCACTAACCATAGTGTTAATACTATGTCTAACAACATCAACATATCTATCCCAATTCTTATCATTACCACCTAAAGTTTCCCTGAGCACACAACCCATTAGCCTCAGCTCTGTATGGAATAATTGTTACTTTCTGTATCCCCATGACTTCCACTAAACATTCCAAAGTTTTGTTTACAAATTCTCTACCATTGTCGGTCAACAGAACTTCGGGGGAGCCATATCTGCAAATGATGCTACTGAAAAATGCTACGGCTATTTCTTCAGCCGTTTTATGCTTAAGTGGGAAAATTTCTACTATCCTTGTAAGTTCATCTATTATTCCTAACAAGTACTTGTTTGCCTACCTAGACTCACAAAAATTCCCCAGGATATCCATATGTATTCTCTGAAAAGGTCAACTCGGTATAGGATACAATCCTAATTTGCATGAAGTTATTCTTGCAGGCTTACATGCATTACACACTGTACAGTTTCTCACAAAATTTTCCAGGTAATAACACAATATCTTTCCCCATGTTTTTCCAAATGTATTTAGCACGAACCTCATCATAAGTTTTTTTCTATTCCCAAATGTGGACTACCAAACCTGCAATGAACTATATCCAAAACCACTGGAATTAGGACTTTCGGAATTACGATCTGTGTCGTATCTCCTTTACTTTCACTGGTTCTCAATTTATATTTAATTTTCCTAACCAATAGATTACCTTCTAACTCCAAACCTGGAAAAGGCAACTTATAACGTTTCCTGACTAATTCCCCTCTAAGAAATGCTTTGGCGTTTGCTAGAATCTTGCTCTATTAGAGATATATCCCTTTGTATAGCCTTGTTAGTGACTTGCACAACTTGGAACTCTTCCGTGTTGTAAAAACTCCTACTATGTTAAATTTACCCTCTATATATTTGAGCTTTGCATCAAAATCTCTGATAGTTAAAAACCATCGAGCTCTTTTAGGCGACAAATCGGGTTTATTAAGAAGATCTAATAATGGCTTGTGGTCTGTAAGAACTTCTACTTTATTCCCCATCAGTAACATTTTGAAATGAACCAAGCTCGACACTATCGCAAAGGCTTCTTTATCTATGGTAGCCATTGATCTCTAGTTGCTGCCCTTTGCCCTGAACTTCCTGCTGTAAAAGGCTATGGGATGGAATTTCCCATCAAATTTATGCATAAGGCAAGCACCTATACCTTCCTGGGTGGCATCGGTCACTAATGTAAAAGGTTTGCTAAAATCTGGAAACTTCAAAACAGGGGGATTCATTAGCGGATCCTTGAGCTTTTGAAAACTCTCTGCCTGGAGTTCCTTCCATTGAAATTGAACATTCTCCCGCAATACATCTGTTAGGGGAGCTGCTATATTAGAGAACCCTTTCACAAGCCTCCTGAAGAAACCGGCGATACCCAGGAATGACTTAATCTCTTACTTTGATCTGGGGGTGCGAAAATTCGCTATTGCTTTGACTTTATCGTCATTTACTCTAACCCCTTCCTTAGATATGACATGGCCTAGATATGTGATTTGCTTTTTCAAGAACGAACACTTGGCTAGCTTAATTTTCAACCCCGCTCATCTAAGCCTCCTAAGTACTTCTGTAAGCACTTCCAAGTGTTGTGCGATCGTGTCTGTTGCAACCAATATGTCATCCATATACACCAAAACATTTTTGCCCAATAACCCGTGCAAAACTGTGTTCACCAATTCCTGGTAAAAGTCATCGGACTGCCCGATAAACCGAAAGGCATTTGCATAAATTCGTAGTGTCCCTTGGGCACTGAAAAAGCCGTATATTCTTTGCTACTTTCACTAAGAGGGACCTGCAAAAAACCCTGCGCCAAATCAATTGAGCTATAAATATTATGTCCCCCGATTTCAACAAAAAGATCTGGTATGCACGTGACTGGGTAGCGGTCAGGGATCGTCTTTTCATTTAAACGTCTAAAATCGACGCATACACGGACAGAACCGTCCTTCTTAGGCACTGCTAGCTAGGTCTAATGATTCCTTTTTCCTCCTATCTATTGACTTCTTTCTCTACCTGTTCTCTGATTTTGAAAGGTATGCGGTATGCAGGAATATAAATAGGTTTTGTGCCACTCTCCAAATTTACCTTATGCTCTAACACATTAGTCAACCCCAATTTATCACCTTGTAAGGCTACCGTATCCCCAAATTTTGCCAAGAGCTCGCTTATCGCTTCAACATGTTCACTATAATCAGCATTAGCTAAATGTTCTCTAAATATTCATTTCCTTGATTGCGTCTCTGCCTCTGAGAACTCAGGTTTCCTCTCTACGATAGCCACCGAACCCGTATCACGACTCCAATCTTGGAAATCCAATATATATGCATTCCTCTGGTATCTCCTAACTGTATCATTACAGTTTAGTAATTCTAACCACGTGGTCCCATCCATGGATACACTGTTCACTGATGCCGTGCTAATAACCCCTCTAAGCCTCTCGCTATTTTCAGTAACACACATATCCGTAGGTTTTCTCACTTCCCTCAATTTGACTTTTACCATAGTCTTTGAAACGGGTAATAACACAATATTCTCTGATAAAACACCTCTATATTTGTGGTTAAAATCTCCCCTTTCCACCACCCCATACACATTACCACCCTCAGTCTCTATCCAACATTGTTAGTATCAGAAATAACATCAATATTAGTATCTACATCCCTATCCATAATATCATCACCACAATTGTTATAGCCGTGAACTCCAATAGAATCCCCGCAATTATTTCCCATATCACCATGCACATCTCCTTTTCCAATAATCTCCATATCCTCATAAGGAAGAAAAACACCAGGTATTTCGACTGTTATCCCATTAACACCCATATGGATAAAAATCTTGTGTCTCCTACACGCAGGATGACCCAGCAAAAGTCTATTGCCCAACGCAATTCCTTTCATTACCAAATATGGTTCTGTTAGTATTCTGTCACCGAGAGTAAACTGCATTTGAACACAACCCAGGGTGTTTAATCTATGGGTTTGCACATCACACACTGTCTCCGTTGAGGGTTGCAAAGGGTAATTGGAAAACATGGATTGATACTAATTATAGTCCATTAAATTTATAGACGCTCCTGAGTCTATAAATATCGGGATATCCACATCCCCTACTGTTCCATAAACTATACGCCTGGGCTCTGGGGCGTCCCCCATGAGACCACAATGCACATACTAATCACCTGTACCCTTTTTGTTGATCGGCCTTCCAAAAATTTCGCCGATTCATTTGCCCTCTGGTTTGACCCGCCTGGGAAGTCCTCACATTATAATTACCAGAACCTTGAGGTGTAGGCCTCGCATCTCTCCGTATCTGAAACGGACAAGATTGCCAATAGTGATCGGTACTCTTACACATTCCACAATATTTAACCCTACACAATTTCTTTGGATGCCCTGGTTTATTGCAGTTGAAACAGCGCAACTGCTGTTGCCTTTGATTGATCGATCTTTTGTTATATTCAACTTTTGCACACAGAGAGGAGAAAATTCTGTCTCTCTTTGCACCTCTCTAAGGAAGCTCTTATGTTCTATAAGATTCCCCGATCTCAATAACATCAATGTATTTATATGCACACAAAACCCAATCCAGAAAAATCAATTCAAACTTTCCCCCAATAATGGATAACAAAAAACAAACGCGCCCCGTGCCCCGTATATCATCCCACGAAAGCAACAACAAATAAAATAGGGAGGGGATAGAAAAAGGAAAAAAGATGCAAAACACTTACTAAGCGATCCAACCTAGCGACAAGATCCCCGTCACCCAGACTCATACACACAAACTCTCGCCTCCCCCCCTCTCTCTCTCTCTCAGGGCGTGACTCACAACAACCAAAAACCCTCGCTCACATCATTACAATGTCCATCGAATTTTGAGAGACATCAAAACAAAAACATCCTTCGATTAAATTCACCGTAGACAAAAAAGAATAATAACAACCAAAAAATAAATAAAAAAGGAGAAAAGAAGAAAGAAAACTTGAAAATACACTCACATCTTCATATGACTGGAAACCAAATTCCTATACACATTGCAAATATGTGTAGCCTGTTCACACACTCATGAAACTTTAATATGCCAAAAATTAAACTTTATCCCCTCACGTTTTAAAACACTGGTTTTCATGAATCACTAACTGGCCAACACTGAGATGCAGAGAGATACCCGAGTAACCCGACGCTTTCAACACCGCATCAAACAATTGGATCAGCAAAAAGAACCCCGAGTTGCCTGTGACATGATTATAACCCCTTGTTCTACCAAAAAATATATGTCTAACTAGTCACCAGTCTCTTCGTTAGCATACCTATAGCCTATAAGATATATAAAAAGCTTGTTAAACCGCTGCATCCACTCTTACACCCCCCCCCCCCCCCCGTTTTTGACAAAACTACACAAATTAACAATTCTTAACTGTGGCAGCTGGCAGCACCCTCTATCTGCAAGCATGTCACTAGGCTATTAAGCTCACATAAATACAAAATAAACTATTTATTACCCAAAGCAGATGAACATAAAGTAGAGTGAATTGATTAATAAGTCATAGTGATAAACCCAAGTCTGTCCCACAAAGACAACTATTCAAGTTATCATTCCACTCTCCTGGCTAAGTATTCACTCCCAGACTCAAAATGTCAATTGTTACATTGTATTAGTCAAGTTATTGAGAATCCAAGGCTTCTAATATCATGGTATAGAGCCCATCTGTAATAAAGATATATAACAATATTAAGTAAAGAGATACATTTCACACTTCTCTCTTTTCAAAGGCAATATTAAGTAAAGAGATACATTTCAAACTTCTCTCTTTTCAAAGGCAACTGTTTCTAAGTCATTTAAAATATGTGCCTTATCTTCAAGATGGGGGTTTTCTCCCAACCTTGGCATTCACTCAACCATCTTTCTTCCTATCACAAAGGAATGTGTCTTTCCCCCAAGTGCCTCGATCAGTCAGACCTGTGACATCCGTACACACGAATGTACATACCCACCACACCTCAAAACTGCTCCTGGCAATAGTACGGAGAGCTACCAGCTTAAAAACGTATATGCATCAGATTCCTTCATCAAGGAGGCTACCTTCTACAGTCTCACTCTGTCTCCAAGCAAGGGCAGCTGACACATCAGTTCATACCTGTAAGATATATGTATAATATATATATATATATATATATATATATATATATATATATATATATATATATATATATATATACACAGTGGGTCCCCGTATTCGCGTTCTCTGGATTCGCGGACTCACTGATTCGCGGATTTCTCTCTGGACCATATCTACCCATTTATTTGCAGGGGATTCACTCATTCGCAGGATTTTCCGACGAAAATAATCACTAATTAGTGTATTTTGATGTTTATTTTCATGACTAAATACATTTTTATGATACAAAAATGATTTACTAATTTTCAAATATTAATTTTGATTAATACTGTATTAGTAAGTTCAATAAGTTTAAATGATATCACATAATAAAAATAATAATTCTCTCTCTCTCTCTCTCCCTCTCTCTCTCTCTACTACAAAGATGTATGTTTTTTGTATGAAAAATAAACGATTTACTATTTTCAAATATTAATAGTAATTTATACAGTAATAATATCAATTCATTAAAGAAAATACCATAGTGAATTAGTAAGATTTTAGTTTATAAGTTTAAAAAATTATGGAAGAATGAAGGAAATCCTAGTCTTCTTTCTCTAACTCCAGGTACTAAAACTGTCAGATATATCATGTTATGTGACAAGAGGGGGAGGAGCTGTTGTGTTGTTGCCATCAAGTGCTCATGAAATTTCCCTCTCTCTCTCTATCTCTCTCTCTCTCTCTCATTTACTGAGACTCGAGATTTTTTATAGTACTTGTACTATATGTTTTTAACACTTTCAAATAATAATAATAATAATAATAATAATAATAATAATAATAATAATAATAATAATAATAATAATAATAATAATAATAATGATAATAATAATAGTAATAATAATAATAATAATTATAATAATAATAATAATAATAACTGTAATTACAAAATTCATATTATGAGATAGTATTTTAAAGAAATACAGTACTAATCTAGCCATATCACTTTTAATTAAGGCTAAATCTCTCTCTCTCTGTGTCATAGTGGTAACTCCCTCCCTCTCTTTCGCTGGAAGTGTTATAAGTATTTTTTGAGAGAACAGAGAGATAAACACACTCTCTCTCTCTCTCTCTTACTGAGATGAATGAATTTTTATGGTACTAGTATGTAAAATGTTTATTGATAATTTCAGTTATTTAATAATAATAATAATAATAATAATAATAATAATAATAATAATAATAATAATAATAATAATAATAATAATAATAAAACTGTAATTACAAAATTCATAACGGTAGTATTTTAAAGAGATGAAAATGACCTTTCCATTTCACTTGTAAGGATAACTCTCTTTCTTACTGAGATGAGAGAATTTTTATGGTAAGATGCATGTGTTTATTATATTTTCAAATAATACATAATAATAGAAGTAGTAATAATACGTAGCTAATTTCAAATGAAAATTTTTCCCTTCGTCTTTTTCTGTATCAATTTCCCTACCTTCTCATAACTCCAGTGACGCTTGGAGCTGGGCAAGTAACAATGCCATACAATGGTTCAACCGAATTTATAGTTTTTATGGTAATCTCTCTCTCTCTCTCTATCTCTCCTCTCCTCTCTCTTCTCTCTCTCTTACTGAGATGATATCATTTTCATGGATCATGTATGATATAAAGTTTTATTCAATTAATTTTTATTTTCCCATAATAATACTTATATCTGGTCAATTACAAAATTAATTCATATGAAGTTACTTTTTAAAGTAAAAAGCAATAACTCATTTCCATTTCACTCTTTTTAAATAGTGTAAGGAAACAACTTATCTCTCTCTTTCTGTCTCGCTCATCCTCTCCACAAGCTACTTGTCATAGTGGGTAACTCTGTCTCTCATTGGCTGCAAGTTGTTATAAGATACGTATGTCAAGTATATACCTTTAAGGGTACCTAATGGTTTAGATTACTTTGAAAGTTGTATTTAATACAATCTCTAAGATTAATACAGTAATATGTAATAATTCAAGGTAAATTTGATGCAGGATGTTACACAAGGTATACATTTGGTGTTTCTATTTCTTCCTTCTTTTATCTCCCTCGCTCTCAGCAAAAGAATTGATAGACAGACAAACATAATTGTTCAATCCTCTCTTTCTCTCTTCTCTGGAGAAATATATGTATTTATGGGAGGGGAAAAAAAGTGTTGCCTACAGACGTTCATTTCAATCTGTTGAAATTGTAAGGAGTTATTCTCTCTCTCTCTCTCTCCTCTCTCTCTCTGCTCTCTCTCTCTCTCTCTGCTATTGGCTGTTTTTATATTTCTAATGGTAAAATGTTTAAGATGACTTTAAAATGATATTAATAATATCAATTCAATGGTATATTTGATGTAGGATAATACTTTAAGTAGACATTTGATATTTGAACTTTCAAGATAGGCAGATATAGGTATTTTTAAAGGGGAGTTCTAACTATTCGCAGGTTTGAGCTATTCGCGTGGGTGTCTGGTACACATCTCCTGCGAATACGGGGGGAACACTGTATATATATATATATATATATATATTATATATATATATATATATATATATATATATATATACCTTAGTTTTTTCATTTGAAAGGTTACTTACTGTTGACTGAAAAAGTATCCTAATTCTTGAGATAATTGTTCAGTAGACTTTCGGTAACCTTTTAGTAAACCAATAATAAATTCATTTCTTGAGAGTAAATGAACCTTTACTATAATGACCAGAGTCACAAAGTTTCTTCGGCGACTGTTTATGGACGGGTTCTCTGGCTCGATGTTAGGGGGCAATAGATTTACCAACAAGGAAAGTCACCAGTCTGTACACAAAGACGAAAGAACTATGAAGTTAATTTACAAATTTATCAGAAAAATATACCTACTCTCATTACTACACTTATATCTAAATATTTACATAATTCAGGCAGCCTTGGCCACTATGGTATCAGGACTGAAAGAAAAAAGGTGACCTCGTGGTTGCACAGGTAACACGAAATTTATCACTTGAAATCTAGTTCATCATTAACAATAACACGGAAATCTCCTTGGCACAGAGATCACTGATAATTAAATCACATGTTAAACAAATGCCCTAGATAAGTATTGAAAATTTCTCTATAAGTACTCACAGTTACGGTTGCTTGGTGGAAACTGACATTCCGGTGGACAACCCTCAGACCCGACCTACTCTCACGTCTTATCTCAAGCTAAGGTCTTTAGTGAAGAGAGCGATCAAGTTGTTGTTGTTGAAGATTAAACCAGCCTTGTGCTGGCACGGGCTCTTGCTCCTAGAACAGCCAGTAACCACTGATCGAGCTTGGGTAAGTGGGTTCCCGCTTTTATAGCACTACCAACTAGTCATTTTCTATAGTTTGATTTCAACTTTTTCACCAGGCCACTAACTCAATAAACTACTAAATAAAAAAAGCACAAAAACATCAAATAACTGTTTGTGATGCAGAAAATTTAAGTGAAATAATAAATTGATTCATAAACGTTTGCAAAATTTTGAACCATCACATTTTTGCCACCACTGGAGAAAAATTGGAGGGAAAGTTAAGGCCTCAAGGTGGAGTTCTTTATTGCAAAAAACTGTGCCCTATTTTTTTTGTGACAACCAGTACTATAATGCTATAGTATCATACTATAATGGGCGTAATGTCTGTCTGTCTGTCTGCCTGTCTGTCTGTCATTCAATCACGGCCAAACGGCTGGTCAGATGGGCATGAAACTTGGCAGGGTTACGGTGGGGACCCTTAAGATGGTTTGTAATGGGGTTTCATCCAACCTACCCCCCTCCTTTGTAGGGGGTGGGGGTGAGAAGGGATTCCCTGAAACGGAGCTGTTTCTGGCCATGAAACGAGGCTGGTTATTCCCGTAGACTTAGTTACTTTACGATTTTTCATACATAATTTCTGTACAACTTCACTGGAGAAAGTCGCGAATATTTCAGCACAGACACAATAGAAGATGAAAATTATCATCAATATCCGCAAGATTTTTTGAATAACTTAAATCCATCGGGATTGCCAGTGCACAAAAGTAAAAGTAATGTTGCTTTGGAATTTCGATCCTGCCAATGGACATAATAGAAAGGAAACTGACAGGTTCCTACTTTCTGCTCTCTTTTGGAAGGCAGAGGATCATAAGAGCATTTATCAGTAGCCATAATGCACTGACATACAAGTTGCGTCTTTGCAGTAACATAATGAAAAGAAAGATACTTTATTATTCGTATCACCGTGCAAAGTAATTGACAAAGAAATGAACCAATCAAGATCCCTGTTCTGTTGAATGAAAGTCACCGACAAGAGAGAGAGAGAGAGAGAGAGAGAGAGAGAGAGAGAGAGAGAGAGAGAGAGAGAGAGAGAGAGCCATTTAACGACATTAATGCACTACAATTTTATAATTTTATCTTGCTATCGAAAAAGGAGAGAGAGAAAGAGAGAGGAGATAATTTGTGATTTGAGAGCTAAGTAATCCGATAATCCCATCACCGTCTTCGTTACTTGACTTACATTGAGAGAGAGAGAGAGAGAGAGTCATTATTAAAAGAGGGTAAACAATAATGAATACGAACTTCCTTACGTTCATTGATCGTTCCTTCACATACTTTAAGAGAGAGAGAGAGAGAGACTATTTGTGTAATCGCCCTTATTTTAATATTGCTGAACAATAGTACATATAAATTTTTCACTTCTTCGCCCGTATTTTATCACCTATCGTAGATGGGTAAGTTTGCTAGTCTTAATAATTATAGTCGTCCTCCATTTAGAAATATTATTAAATTTTTACAATGAGAACGTTAAAAAAAAAGACTAGTTGATGGTCCTCAAGACCTCAACGCCCAAAGGAAAAGTCACAGGGCGTTCGACTTCGTTTGTCTGCCACTTGTTATACTTATCAGTAGGAAATACAGAGGAGGATAAAAATAGAGATAATGCAATAAAATTGGAATGTGAAAACATTATTAGAAACATAAATGACCAAGAATCATTATTAATATTAAGAGATTTTAATAGCAATGAAGGTTTCTTAGGCCACCAGAATACAGACAGAAACGGGGAAATATAATACTAGAAAAGACGAATGAGCCAATGCCTTCTTGAACTGACAGTTCAAGAAGGCATTGAATGAGCACAGGCTAATACTACTTAATGAAGATGACAGATACACTGGAGTCTACACATGGGAGAGGATGCAGATGAAAAGTATAATAGGTTTTGCTTTAGTCAATGAGAAGTTCTATGAAAATTTTGAGGAGGTGGTAATTGATGCAGACAAAAATAATTTTGATATCTCTGAACATAACCTAATTGCCATTAACTTGACATTCAAAAGACAGAACAGGAATCTCAACAAGAGTGAATGGGAGGAAGTCAAATACTTCAAAACAGATGAAGGTAGCCTAAATTACTTTATTCAAAAACTAGAAGAGATCCTAATAGATTAAGACATACATAGACAGCATCTCAGAAATGGACTTATCAATAAAAGAAGTAGCAGAAGACAAGTTAGTAAGAACATATAGGAGAAAGATGCTAGTAGAGGAAAAATGAGAAGAACAACCCCGGTTCAATGAAGAAATAAGAAAGGATATTAAGGAAAGGAAAGAGCTGAATAGGAAGAAAAGAAATGAGAGAAACAATGTCGTAAAGGAAAGTCTAGAGAAGAAATATATGCAAAAGACAAAAGAAGTGCAGCTATTAATAAAAGAAGAGATAACTATTTATGAAAAGAAAATAACACAAGAAATAAGAAGAAACAAAAATAAAGAGCTCTTGGAAAATATTGGTAAGTTAAGAAATAGACAAAAAACAAGAAAAGAAGTTATACAGTTATATAATGAACAAGGAAGCAAGCTAAATGAGGCTGAAACAAAGGACGACCTAGTGAATTATTGGAGAACTATATGGTGTAAACACGAAAATAAAATAAAGGAAATCTGGAATGAAATGGCAGAAGTAGATGATTCCATAAGAATTGGAGATTATAGATTCCCAAAAGTACTAAGAGAACACATGGACCTATTGATGGAATGCAAAAGGAAGATAATACCAATGCAGGAACCTCTGATAACCGAGGAAAAAGTCATAGCTTGCCTAAGTAAGCTCAAAGCAAAAAAAGCTGCAGGCCCAGATGGAATCAAACCAGAGCTTTACAAAGCATTAATGAATAGCAAAACCTGTATAGAAGTATTAGTTAGATGCTACAACAAGGAGCTAGAAATCAAAGAAAAGCCTGAATCTAGGAAGAAATCGAAAACGAAAATGAAAGAGAAGAAAAGGAAACCAAGGGCCAAGGGTCCAAGGCCAATAGCTTTATTAAATATATCATACAACGTATTTATGATGCTGATAAAAGATGAAATAGAAGCACACCTAAGATTGAATGAAGAAGATCACGAATGCCAAGCAGGATTCACAGGAGGAAGTAGGATTGAAGATAATATCCTTACACTACAATATTGTGTAGAAGAGAGCTATGGGCATAGAAAACCTTTAATAGTACTAGCTACCGATTACAGTAAAGCCTTTGACTCGGTAAAAAGAGAAGTTATGATCGAAGTCATGAAACAGTTCAAAATACTACATTCAAAAACCATATAGGCAGTAGCTAATATATACGAAGGGGATAGCACATTAATAGACCTAGGGGAGGGAGTTGAACAGGGAATGGATATTACCAGTGAAATTGGGCAAAGGGTACACAGGTTCTACATCACTTTTCAAATTGATGACATATTTAATAATTAGAAAAATGGAGGAGGAAAGGACAGGATTCGAAAATGAATGATTAAAGATAGGGACACTATTCTTCGCTGATGATGGGTTAGTATTAGCAAGAAATATAGATGAAATGAACAATATAAAGATTTTAATAGATTTAGGAAATAAATAGAGAGAAAAGCAGCATCGTTATTTTCAGTATGAAGGAAAAACCAGAAGAAATAGAGGGTATAAAAGTGTGGGAGAATATTACATATTTATGGATGAAGGTAAACGTTACTAAAAGTCTGTTTAAGCTACAGAAAAAGGAAATGATGGACAAAGCGCAGAAATTAGCTAATCTAACCTATTCAGTGAGAGAGAAAAGCTGTAACAGAGTACTTATAGGTAAAATATACTGGAAAAATATAGCTCCACCATCAGTCTTATATGGGACCAATGTAGTTAATTTAACAGATACAGAAATAGAAAATTTGCAAAGACTAGAGAATGGAGGCTATAGAAAAATATTAGGAGCTTGTAGAAGTACAGTAGTAGCCACATTAACGAGGGAGCTAGGAGTATCTTCCAGGAAAAGCAAAATTATAAATGGAAAGCTAAGTTATGTAAATAATACTATAAATGGACGGAAAGAATTACTGAAGAAAATAATTATAGATATGCAAGAAAAGGAAAGAAAATAGTGGAAAACAATGGAAAAGTATACATATGAAATTAAAATCAATTTAAGAAAACTAGAAAGAATGTCTAAAACAGAAATTCAGGACAAAGCCAGAATCTGGGACACAGTGGAGTGGAAAGAAGACTTGGAAAATAAAGTGACCGTGATTATATGTAAAAAGTTGAAAAGTGAAATAAAAGATGAAGAAATTTACGACAACATTTTAGGGTCGATACTTTTCTTTAGGGCTAGAACCAACTCATTGCACCTAAACATAACAAAGAGACACCACAATGGGAACACCTGCTGTCCCTTTTGTGTTAATACAGAAGAGGATATTTTTCATTTTCTTTTAGATTGGCCTTCAACAACCTTATGAAGAAAATAAAAAAGATATTGTTGGGAAATTCCTATTTAAAGAAGAAAATAATGAAATAAGAAAAGAGACCTTAAATAAGACGTGGAAAAAAGAGAGAAAAATAATTAAAGAGCTTAACAATTAAAGATAACTTACGATTAAGAGGCGCCGTTATAAAGGAATTGCCTCGACCCATGACAAAACAACCAACAAACGTTGACAGCGTCAAAGAACTGCGGAAGGCCAACTACTTGATTGTGAGACTATAATATGGGGTCTTCCTCAAAGAAGAAGGACAAGGACAGGGAAAAGAGTAAAGAGGACAGAAGGGAGAAGAAAAGGAAGAGGCGCTCTAGGTCTGGATCTCGCGAAAAGGACCGAGAAAATAGACATCATCACAGGTACGGCTGGAGTAGGATGTTAGCTAGATTACCTAGGAGTGGTTAGGCTATTTTTGTTTGTTTTGTTTGTATGGTGTTTTTCCGTTGCATGGAACCAGTGGTTACCTATTCAGCAACGGGACCAACGGCTTTACGTGACTTCCGAACCACGTCGAGAGTGAACTTCTATCACCAAAAATAGGGTAAAAAACCGTAGGGTACAGAGTGGACCATGTACGATCAGCGTGGACAATCCCAAAAAAAGTACATTAGCCTATAACGCGTCCTGACATTGGAGATGGGCATCAGTCGCAACTTGTTGTTGGTGAGAAACGGAGCTAAAGACCTCTACTCTCCTTTCGAAGTAAGTAGTATTTTCTCCAAAGTTAGAAATTAAGGCCAAATTTTAAGATTTAAACAGAGGGTAGTGAAAACGGTGTCAAACGTAGGCTTGTGCAAATCTCACCAAAACACGTTCAACATTTTTACTTACAACTCGAAATATTTAGAAGATTGACGCCATCTCGATGTTTACGGAGTCACTTGTGTCAATAAACTAACCATTTCCTGTGATAAATCCGCACAACACTTATACCCACAGACGCTGGGGCACTTTCATCACAACAATCGGAAAACTTTCCCTCACTGAGTAAACAATTGTTTTGTAGAAGACGATGACGAAGAGTGCACTTCGATAATTTTTTAGATAAATAGTAAAACATCAATATTTTACATATTTATGATGATTAATTTGAAAATATTCATTATTGAAAAAGTAACTCGATTCTGACTCAAATTTAAGTAATTATTTTTTGGAATTAGAACGTTCTTTTAAGTCCTGTATTATGACGTCACGACACCTTGACTTTTGTACCTATTGTAAATAATTGCTTTACTCAACTTTCTTGCAGAACAGTTTACCAGTTATTCATGCAGATTATCAGCTCTTCATGTAATTGGTATAATTGTAATGTGCATATATATCTTTATTATTTACTTTTTGGATATATGAAGATGTTTTACTGCCAGATTATCGTCGCCGTAGTGTGACGCAATCGTTTTCGGTCCCTGGGCCTCTGTTTTCGCATCATAAGAAATTATGGGGCCGAATTTGCAATGACCAGAAAGTCGTTAAAAGAGGAAAGTTACCATTGAGGGGCATATGTTTTGATTGAGAAAAATACAAATTTGTTCAATAGCTAGCTTGTAAAAAATACTTGATTACAAAAAACTTGATTGACAACTAAGCAGCATACCTACTATGGGTTTCAGAGACAGTGCAAACACGTTTTTTATGAATAGGACTTACCTGGCAGATTTTGCTATAGTGCATTACACCTAGTGCCGTAATTTATAAGGGTATCGTGAATCACTAATCGTAAAGAATAATGACACTTGTCCTTTTACCAAGAGACAAAAACTCCATTATGCAGAAATGGATACGAACATGCGTATAAAGCTCCACCTACCCTCTCCCCCCCTCCACCGCCACCCCTTTCCTTCTTCGTTCCTTCGCCTTTCCTTTTCTCTCTCTCTCACTCTTTCCCCCCCTTCACCGCACCTTTCCTCCTTCTTCGTCCTCGCCTCCTTTCTCTCTCTCTCTCTCTTCTCGTCTTCTCTCTCTCTGTTGCATTCGGTATGTGTTGACCCTCCAAACTGGGTATAAGACTACACACAAAACGTTGAAATTGGTAAAATTAGGCTATGTATTGGAAGTATATATACATAAATTTGTTCCGACACGGCATACAAACCTTCGGTCCTTTTACAATAGGAAGGTACTAGCGGCAGCTGGATAGGTCGTAAGCTTTCGAACAAGGGGTTCGGTAGTTAACTGCTTGTCCGACAGGCGCGCGCGCGCGACTGGGAGGTAAACAAACCACTTTTGCTTTCGGCCTCACAGCGAGTAGACGTGTGTGTTCGACGCTCTCTGCCCGCTTCTCGTCGTTTGCTTTCCTTGAGTATATGGTTGTGTTTGTGTATGAAAGAATCATTGTAAGTACAATCATTTCTCTTTATTCATTTAATTGTGATTTATTGGTCAATCATGGAATTTCCTCGCCTCGCTACCCCACGGAGACTATGCCCGGGTACCGAAGGGCGTAAATGCGGAAAGTTCCGCTCATTCCCAAAAATTGACCCACATATTTTGTGCGCTCGGTGTCGGGGGCGCGAATGCACCCGAGCCGAGCCCTGTGAAGTTGTAATAATTGGTCGGAGGCGCAGTGGACTTTGTATGAAGGCAGGAAGAAGCGAGGGCCTGCAAAGGAAGTCGTCGGAAAGCTCTCCCGCGACTCCTTTGGTTACGGACACTTCGTCTCTTTTCCTGCCGCCCGCTCAGCTTCCACGTTTGGCGCCTTCCCCTTCGGGGGGGGGTGGGGGGTTTCTGGGTCCTTCTCCTCACCTGACCTGTCAGAGTGGAGGAGGGCGCTAGATACCCTGACGTCGAGTTGTACTCTGGGTCCTCTATCCGTTCGTCTTCGCGCGAGCGGGTAGAGGATCCTGCTAATCACCCGACTTTTGCTTCCTCAGGTGCGGTTGCCGCGAATTAAGGACGACCTCGGACAGGTGTGGGCATCGTTGGGGCTGCAGGGCGTGCCGAGTGTCCAGGGGGGCTGCTCTATCATCTCGCTGGCTCAGTGGCGGTCACCCATGCAACGGTTACGACCACCACCACGACCCTTACAACACCTGGCTACGCTTCACCTCCTCACCTGGTGTACACCCCGCACGCGGTCTCTGTAATACCTACTACATCGGTGCATGGGCCAGTCGCCGTACCACGGGGGAGTGTGATGACGCCACCTGGGTTTGCCGTGCTGCCGCGACCGGACTTCGTGCCGTGCCGAAGAGCTCGCCCCTGGACCTCCCACCAGTACCAAGATGTCTGTTCCGCTGGTCCGTCCAACTGGACAGCCTGCACAGCCTGCCGTACCTGCGAGCCCGCCGTTCACGGACGTGACGTTGATGACCACTGCTGCCGTTACTGTACTGCTCCTGCCGTCTCTACTGCTGTTTCCTGTGATGCCTGCA
>NC_087200.1:192419314-192448544 GCF_015104395.2 Macrobrachium nipponense | reverse complement strand
GTTAGAGATTATTTTCTTTATCTCTACTTATTGTTTTGTTTATTTCTTAGCTTTTGGTTGATCCCATTTTGCGTGTATGTGTTTTTCCAAGTCTCCCGAATAGATTTAACATGTCATTTTAGGATGTATTATTATTAAATGAGAATTTTGCCGGATATCTTGTTGCACCTTTCTTTTGCTATCGGTATTCAGGCTTAGTATCTTTCTTGTACTGTAGGATTCTGAGAACCTTGTGCCTATTTTAGGCGGGAGCACCTTCCCTTAACTCCTGCATGAAGAATATATCGTTTTGTTGAATACCTATTATTTACCTGCTCAGTTTGTCATTATCTTTTACTCGAGTCTTGGTCTTTTTTGGGGAGCGGGGGCGGGGGTATAGGTTTGTACATTGGTTTATTGGAGTGATCATTGCAACCTATTCTAGCTCTAATTTTGGTGGACCTCTATATTTTTTATCTTGTTTTCACTGCGAGGGGCAATGAACTCGAAAATAACAGCAGCGTTAAGGCTATCACTATTATAGCCAGTATCAGTATCCTCTGTAGTACTGCCTTCTTGGTTCTTTGGACTTTAATGTGTATAAAATTTCCTATGGATGCTTGTTTCAATGCAAAATTAATATTAAACGATGGCCACGGTCAAGAAATTCGAGACACCGTTAGACAAAATATCCATCATCTATTGAAAATGAATTAAGAATAAGAAGGAATTCATCAAAAGCATATGGTACAAAATCAATCATCACAATGTAACCAAACTAGACCGAGCAAGGGAATAAAGGAGGAATAAGACACGAAAGGGAGCCGTTTCAGAGGTCCCGCTTACTACTAAAACAACTACTACTACTACTACGGACTTGGCGGGAAAGACGACGAGGTGTAAGTAAACAAATGCTAAATTTTAGGCTGTTCGTCCAGCGAGTTTGCTTCTTTTCCAACCTTTTTAATCACAGTCTGTTCTTGAGAAGTAACGTCGCGAGAAATATGGCAACGCAGAAAACACTGTTCAACTTCTTTAAGCCTGTTAACAAACGGATTAGTGACCAGAATGAGGTAAAGTATAGACCGTCTTGTAGCCACCGGGTCACGTTGCCGGTACAACTTTTATTTACCTAGGCCTGGTGGCGGTTTTGGTTTGGGTGGGGGCGCATGTTTTATCTTGACATAGGCTAGGCCTACCGTTTTATTAATTCAACATTTTACTTATGTTACTAAATATTAAATCCTCAGTGAGGCAAGTCTTTCTCTCATCCTAGGTGCGACTTTGTGTCATAAGGTGGTAGGATACTACCTAGTAGTAGTAGCTACTATAGCTACCGTGTATTCATGTCATGATTTTTAACAGAGTTCTGAAGTTTGAGATTGCCATGTCTAGAATGCTAGAATAGGCCTAATTATTTCATCCTAATGATTTAGCTACTACTACTAGCTAGCTATAGTAGTAGTAGCTACTAGTAGGTAGGTACTACCTAGCTAGCTAGGTAGAGCACCTAGGTAGTAGTATCTAAGGTACTACCTAGGTAGTAGGTTCCTAGCTACATGAAACTTCAGGTTGAATGTGTTACCTCTGAAGTGAGTTCATACTGTGTTGTATCAACCTTTATTTTCACATTAACTATAATACTTCAAGTGGAATTGGTTAGGTTTTAGTATGAACTTCTCAACAGGAGTGGATAGCTAGGTATGTTGTCCACTTCTGCCCTTCCTTCGTGGTCAACCAATAGTAAGAGAGTGGCTCCCCTTCAGGAATTTTCTCCTTGGAGTCGTCTTTGGGGATTTCCCATGGCATTCCTGTTGGGGGAGATGCTTGCTCTCATTCCCATCGTAAAGTTTTTACTTTGCCTTCCGTGAGACTTCCAAGGGAAGCGTAAATTGTTCATTCCACATGGCAAGTCTTTAGTGTGGAGCCTGCACCTGTGCTGTGAGATATGTTTGTGCTGTTTGCTCTTTATAGAGGCTTTTGAGAGGTTGGGAGAAGCTGTGTATAGGTAAAAGATTTCCATTCATGTGCTCATGCTACCTAGTTTCTTTTCCCTAAGGACTGCGTCTGCAAATAGGCTAAAAGACAAAGGTCTGTATCTTCATAGAATCAAATTATTGAATCAAATAGGTAGGGTAAAATACAGAATGGCCAACCTCTGCCATAGTGCGACCACCTTCCCAAAAAAGTACTTTAAAATGTCCTATAACCCAGGACAGACATTAGTCAAGAGCCAGCATCTGTCGAAGCAGCACCTCGAGACCTACTTTCCTCTCAAAGTACGTTTTTTCTCCCAAGTCACAAATTAAGGCCATAATTTCCAATTTTCGAGAAGGTGGTTGCACAAATGTTGAGGTGGCCGCCAGGTATGTCACATAGGCTAATGCTCATACCACGGCTTGCTTGTATATATATATATATTTTTTTTTTTGCCACCCTTAATACTTTTTTCATATACTCCTGATATTTCATTTCTTGCAACATACTATACTGTGCTTTCCCATTTGCTTTAGCTAAAAGTTAAGTACATCTTAGTTTTCCAGACCACTGAGCTGATTAACAGCTCTCCTAGGGCTGGCCCGAAGGATTAGATATTTTTACGTGGCCAGGAACCAATTGGTTACTCAGCAACAGGACTTGCAGCTTACTGTGTGATCCAAACCACATTGAGAAATGAATTTCTATCATCAGAAATAAATGCCTCTGGTTCTGTTTTGGCAAAGAGGGAGTCGAACCCTGACCCTGAGATCAGTAGTCAAGCATGCAACTGACTCATCCAACGGGGAACTTTTTGATTTAGCTGGGAGTCAAAAGTGGAAGAAAGGAGCAGATCATCCTATTCCACAATTCTGCTGTCTAGTTTGCGTATCCATCAATGAGACGTCCTCAACGCCATTCAATGGTATGGTACTGACAACCTTTTGACTTCTTTTTGATTTTGCTTAAACCCTTTTATCCCTTTTTCATGTGACATTCTCCTACGTACACGGATTCCTTCACTTTGATTATTGGACTTTTTCATTGTTTATTATGTACTTTGTCATTTAAATGACAGTAACCCTTCAGCATACTATCAGATCCTCTGGGAGTCTGGCCTTTGTATTAGGTGTCAAAATATGATAAGTATCAAAGACTCCAAAGTTGTTCCTACACGTTATACAAACTATCGGTCTTTTACATAAGGAATTACTTTCAGCGCCAGCTGGAACTTGGTCATAAGATTCTAATAACAAGGTAGTTAGGCAGTAACTGCTTATCTGATAGTCGGGAGTCCCGCCCGACTGGATGTAAACATTCCACTTGTTCCTACACAATATACAAACCCTCAGTCCTTTACATGAGGAATTACTTCCTGCCTAGCTGGAATTTAGGCCGTTAAATTCTTGAACAAGGTGGTTAGGCAGTAACTACTGTGTGGCAGGATGTAAACACTCCACCTGTCTTTCGGCCGTCTTCCAATGAAGACGTGTTTTTGTGAGCTCTTGCTGACTAGCCATTGATCATTTTCCTGGTGGGATCTTTCATTTTTTATTCTTTCAATAAATATGTATATACTATGTTTGGTATTAATAATTGATTGATTTAGTAATTATTATGTAAACTCATTTTTTGTGGTAGCCTTCATAGCTGCCTTTCTACTTTGTGTTAAGGGTCGGCAGCAAAGGTATGCCAACATCTTTTTTAGTACGTACATATTTTCGCCCTTTAACGTGAGGATGAGACATTTATTCATCCGAAATTTACGCTTACGCTTTGTGAATTACCAAAGGGTACCTCATTTACCACTGCTGTCCTGGAGTTACGTCACTGGACAAAGCCTTCGCCGCTGCACTGTGATTATTAACTATTCCTGATGTTAAATATACCTCATCCTGTGGAAGAAGTCTCAAAGAATTTGTAGAAATTGAAGAAGAAGAGTTTGTCAAGTGTCATCATCCTCCTCTTCAGGGTCATATTTTCATCAGTCTCCACCCTTTCGACTCTTAAGGCTCCCTGCTGTAGAAGGCGGAGGTAGTCTCTCTCTCTCTCTCTCTCTCTCTCTCTCTCTCTCGTCTCTCTCTCTCTCTCTCTCTCTCTCCCCCCCCCAAGAAATCTCGTCATGGGACTTCTAAGGGTCTGACTCCTCAAACTGAGGAGGCGGTTGGGTGTTCTGCTGGCCCTCCTGTTCCTTCAGGAAAGGGAACTGCCATGCCATCCCCCAGGGCCTAGTGTGTCTGGAGCTGTAGAATCACAAACTTCGGTTTGCACTTTTGCTACTAGTCCTAGAGGTTCTGCCCCTAAGACTAGTTCCGTATCAGGCGCTCGTTTGCGAGTCCCTGAGTGCATGTAAATCTTCGGATTCACGTGCATCCAGAGTCGGTGACGCTGAGTCCGCTCACCGTCATGACTCGGGCACTGAGTGGAAGAAAGGAGCGAGTCGCTCAGGTGACTTGCGCCTTGCCGGGAACTGCTCGGTTCCCAGGGTTGACGTGACGGTCCCGTGAGACTGTCTATGCAGAGGCCAGTGGAGGCTCCCCATCTGGTCCTCTTGAGAGGTTTCGACCTCGACAAGGACTTGGACGAGTCGGAGGACGGTATTGGCTCTCTCCAGTCAGGTGCACGCTCAGCCCCACCCAGACAGCAGTCACGTTCGCCCAACTGACCGGTCTCGGTGGCGGCAGACGTTTCGCCTGCCATACATGAGTTTCGTAACCCTCCTTGGGGAAGCGTTTTCTCCAGACAATAATACTATCCTAGACTCTTGGAGCGGCTATCACCGCAGGTTGATGGCTGCCCGTGACTTGCTTCTGCTAGTTCTACTATCAAGGTGAGCGAGAGCATCCAGTCTTCCTCCCCCATTCTCTCTACTTCCTATGGCTATGCCGGGAGGGCAAGGTGATTAGGAGGGGTCCTGCAGAGTGCTCTCCGTAGGATTCATCGTCGGGGGACTACGTTCCTGGAGGGACCTTGGGGTCCTACCGGATGTACGTCCACGTTGTTGAGGAAGGATCTTATATGCCTGTTCCTCCTCGATTTCTACGGGAGTTGAGGAGGGCCCATACCTGTTGATCATCTGACAATATTCTGGGGTTTTGCCGAGCTTTTAAAATCTTTGGAATTTCTAGCACTTTCTGAGTATATTTTGGTCTTTTACGATCTGCAAACACTTGGGCAAGACGAAAATTCCTGATAATTGTTACTACGATAACTGGGAATCTTGCTGAATGCTCAAATTCCTTGGAATTTCTAGCGTTCTCAGAGTTTTATGGTTTTTCTGTTCTTTCCAAACACACTGTCAAGACAGACATTCCCAGTAATTGTTATTATGAAAATCGGGAATCTCGCTAAGCCATTAAATTCCTTGGAATTTCTAGCGTTTGCATGGAGTTAGGGAAAATACAATTTCCTTTTCGAGAATTGTGTTTTTTCCTTACTAATGTCTTTTGCTCCCTCAGGTGTGTTTGACCTCGCTGTCGGGAACAGGCAGGTGTGGTGGATTTGGGCTTACCTGGCACTCCCTCCTCCAGGGGCCCCTGAACCGTGTTTCGGCAGCCCCTGTGACACATGGGAAAGAAGAGGACAACAATGACCATATGTCAGTCCCTGTGTATGTGGCACCACCATATTTGGTGTACACCCAGCATGTGATGTGTATGACTCCCTCTGCTATAGTGTTATCGTGCCACATACTTTGGAGGTGGAAACTTCCGCCTCCTCCTCCAAGCTGTGTTGTCCTGGCTCCCCCAGCTGGTGGTGAATACCCTAAGGTAACACCCTCCACCTGGAGATGCCCTGGAAGGTAGAGATATCTGACATGCTGACAAAGCTGATGAAGAAAAGGTCAAGGAGAAGCGAAAGAAATTATCGTCTTTCTTCCCTTCCCCCTTCGACATTGTCGTTGCCGCCTCCTATGCTTCGACTTCTGAGGCTCCCCTGCCGAGGAAGAAGATGGTCTTCCTCCCTAAGAAGTCTCGCTTTTTTTTAGAGACCTCTAAGGGCCTGTCTCATCATACTTGGTGAGACAGGTGGACCTTCCACTGGTCCTCCCTTTCCCTTGGAAATGGGGACTACCTCACTGGCCCCAGGGGCGTGCAGGGCAGGGGACCGCAGAGGTACTAGCTATCGCTGGTTCTGCTCCTAGTCCTAGAGGCCTGCCTCTATGACCAGGTCCGTCTCGGGTGCTTGTTTGCGAGTTCTCCGAGTGTATGAGCACGGTGTGGAAGGAAGGTGAGGGTTGCTCAGGTGACTCCCGTCTTGCCTATGATCGCTCATACAGCGATCATTCAGCTCCCGGCAGGGGGCTGGCTTCTTGCCACCGCTGGTTCTTCTGCCCCAGGTTCTGGAGGTGTGCCTCTGGGACCGGGATCGTCTTGGATGCTTGTTCGCGAGCATCTCCTAGTGTACACTCGACTGCAGGTGAGCGTGCAGCTAGAGTCGGTGACACTGAATTCACTTATTGTCCCTTCTCTAGCACGGTGCGGAAGGAAGGTGAGAGCTGCTCAGGTGACTCCTGCCTTGCCGATGATCACTCATACAGCAGTTGTTTGGCTACTAGGGCTGACTTCTTGCTACTACTGGTACTTCTCCTGGCTCTGGAGGTTCACCTCTGGTACTGGGAATGTTTTGGGTACTCGTTAGCAAGCTTCTCTGAGTGCGCTCACCTGCAGGTGAGCATACAGCCAGAGTCGGTTACACAGTCCCCTCACTGTTACGTCTCAGGCATGGTGCAGAAGGAAGGTGAGAGTGGCTCAGGTAACTTCTGCCTTGCCGAAGATCGCTTATATAGCGATTGCCCTGATCCCAGGGCAGACGTGATGGTACAATACACCGTCACGTCTCGAGCACAGTACGGAGGGAAGATGAGAGTTGCTCAGGTGACTTCTGCCTTGCTGATGTGACAGTCTGGCAGGACCGTACATGTGGGAGACCAGTAGGAGGTCCCCCGGTCGGTCTTTTGGAGTAGCTTTGGCTTCTGAGACTTTGACGTGTCGTGAGGATGGTGCCCGCTCTTGTCACGTCATTAGATGCTATTCTGCACCCGATCAACGGTCATCTAGTTTGACCAGATGGTCTGGGTTTCGAGTAGCAATTTCCCTGATGGTAAGGAGCATTGATACCGTCCTCGAGGGAGTGTTTTCCCGTGGGGAAAATGCTTTCCTAGACCTGCAAGCCAATCATCACTGCTGTTTGGTGACCGCTCGCAGCCTGCACTGGCTGTTAGTTTTGCTAACAGACCGAGTGGGAGCGTCAGATCTTCCTCAACTGGCCCTTCAATCTTCTCACCATCCAATGAGAGGAATGAGGTGACCAAGGGGAACCGTGGAGATTGCACTCTCCAATCTTAGTCCACGAGAGCAAAGGTGCCCGGCACGGTCTTAGCACCCAAGTGGGCATATGTTTAAGTAGTTTGGGAAGATCACGGAGGTAGTCTGACAAGGCTCTTCCTTCTGAAGGAGGAGGAGCTAGGAAGGAATCGCCCTTGAAGGACTTAACAGTCCTTCTTCTCTGGACTCGGTGATTCCAGAGATGCAGGGGATCCTTGCAGATGTCACAGTGCTGATTCATCAGTGCAGTGACTTCGGGGAAGGATCAATGGTTACTACTGCTGATCACATTTCGCAGGGAGTGATCCTGGTCTTTCTTATCCGAAGTGGGTTGGACCGGCGAACAATCTTGTCGCAGGACAGAAGAATTCGTGCAGGTCCGACAATCAGACAAGTTTGCTTCTCCCTCTTCTGCCTCGTCAGTGGCACTTCTTACTTCCTCGGAGAATCCTCTACTGACTAACAGGGGTCTCCTGGCTGGACCCGGGGTCCAGCACAGTACCCAAGACTGCAGCTTCTTCAGAACTGATAGTTCACTTGGAAAGCTGGGCCTTCAGGAGACTCGGCCGGTCTGGTGGTGGTGGGGTTGTTTCCTACCCGACCCACCGGACTACCAACCAATGCCAGCCTGGTTCTTTGAAAGAAGGACGCTGTCTGGACTTCTATAGCCAAGGTGGCTAGTATAGAGTCAGTATTGTGTCTGAAGATGGTCTGTAACTGGATGCCTCCTCTCTCTTCTCAGAGATATGGTGGGCAAGCAGAGGAATAAAGAAACAACGTCTTGTCTTCCAGGCAGTTGCCAAGACATACAAACCGTCTTGCACAACTACGACTATGCCTCGAAGCCAGGCTAGCTAGTCCTCCGGCCCTCAAGACCGCTTTTCGTCAAAGGGGACACAAGGAGGGACCAAACCTTCCTCTAGCTCCGGAAGGGTAATGCAGAACGCCAGCCATGCTAAGCAAGAAGGCTGTGATAATCGTTCGAGAGCCTTCATTGAGTTTCTACAGCTGCTTCTGCCTGGGGGAAAATGCTACAAGGGGCTGGAAACTGGCGGTATCTCTCCCCCTTGAGTTGATTCGCTCACCAGACTTGGGTCACGATGGAGGCGGCAGGCTTCGCGCTCGCCTCCGTCGGGGAGAAGAATTTCATGCTTTCGGTGGACCTGAAGGATGAGTATTCTCGGATACCTGTCCATCGGTCCAACAGGAAGTACCTCTACTTTATCCTCGAAGGCACGGGGTTCAATTCAGAGCAGTTGGGTTTGGATTCTCAACCGGCCCTCAGGTGTTCCCGTGAGTGTCCACACCAGTATCAGCTTGGGCCCACTTGGTCGGGATCCATTTCTGTAGGTATTTTGACAAGGGGTTAGTACTGGCAAGTCATTACTCCCAGTTACTAAGGGCAGAGATTGTTTTTCTCTCAACATGATCACGATCTGAGGATGGTAAAGTCGAGAGGACAGATCTCTTCCCCAAGCAGAGGATAAAGTTCCTGGGTGGGCTAATTGATGGATCAGCAAGTTCGGGAGGGCAGTTCATCTGTTTTCTGTCTCAACAGGAACAACCAGCTTGGCTTGGGCAAGTCGTGATTGAACCCCTGTCGTCCCTGAGAAGTAGTCCCTTTCGGGAGTTTTTCGATTTCAGTCTTGAGGGGGTGTAGCACAAACCCAGAATCTGCAATCCTTCCTCAAACCTCTCACAGTTGAAGCGAGGAAGGAGTTAGCGTAGTGACAGGACGATAGGAAAATCATAATATGAGAGGTAATGCACACTCTCCCTCCGGACATGCTTCTGTCCTGGAATGCATCAAAGGAGGGGAGAGACGCGCACTTGTAGGTACTGACAACAGCAGTGTGGGATCAACACGACAAGCACCTTCTCATCAGCATCCTGAATCTTAAGGTGGTGTTCTTTCAGCCCCCTGAAGTTTTGGGTTCGAATGATGGGACACTCATGGTATTGGTGGGCAATAGCACCACAGTGGTGTCATACGTCAACATGACTGGTAGAGCCTATTGTATCCTCCCGTTGCATCGGTTGACAGGGCAGGTGCATGTGTGTCCAGGAGGGGATCTGTTTGCCATCCAGCGCAACAGAAAACTCCCAGGATTCTCCTCTGTCATGCTGGACCCATAGGCAGCTGCAGAGGGAGCGTCCCAACACCGGTGGGACGATCTCAAAGTCTACGCCTTTTCCCCGTTCTGTCTGATTTGCAAGGTGATCAGCACACAGCTCTAGTTACCAGCAAGTTTGGATGATCCTAGCAGCCACCAAATGGCCTCAGGCCATTTGGTATCCCTATCTGAGGGCTCTTCTCTCCGGAGCACCGCGGGGTTTTTTTTACCCCATGGCACAACCTTCGGGTGCAACCGCATGTAGATGGTACCACTCGGCAGTACTTTCCCGGTGTCTTCACAGCTTGTGGTTGTCCTCCATCTGTCGCTAGTGAGGGGGTTTCCCTCACCAAGTAGCAACAGAAATGGCAGGTTACTTCAACTGGTTCCCTACAGCTGTGTACCAGGGAAGTGGTCTGTCTCTTCTGGATGGTGCTGTAGACGGGGTTGCTCTCCGCTCAGAGCCACTCTTTACAGATCACGGATTGCCTATCTTCGCCAGGAAGCTCCTCTCTGTCTCAACGGTTAAGGGCGGCAGGCCGGCCCTGGCCTATGTCCCGAAACTGCAAGGATTGGAGGTCTCCTCTCCAATGGAGATGTCCGTCCAATGAGGAACTTCAAGAGGTCTTGCTCGCTCAGGGAGCTCAGGCCCCCTGAGTTGGATGTGACTCTCATCTTAGGAGTTTAACTTGCAATACTATGAGCTTCTCTGAGAGTTGTCAGACAGGGATCTGACCGTCAAGATCATCTTTCTGCTAAACCTAGCAGCAGTGAAAGGATGAGCGAACTTCATGACCTCTTCAGGGGTGTGAAACACTCGAGGGGACATGGATTGACTATGCTCAACTTCGTCCCGGATTTTGTGTCGGGGACTCAGAATCTTTCGGTCCCTGATGATAGGTTAGAGTCCTTACTATTCCCTCCCCAAAGGTCTTCTATAGCATGAGTTAGCAATGAGCAAGACGGATGCTACTTGGTATCATTCGAGTGGTGAGGCACTATCAAGTGAAAGCTCGTCCCCTCAGACTTGAGGGGGAACTCCTCTTTGTTAGCGCCATGGTGACCAAGAAGGAGAAGTTCAAAGAATACTCTCTCTTTCCGGCTTCATAAGATGATTAGGGAAATGTACCTCTCCGAAGGGAGTTTCAACAAGGGTACTTTCCTTCGACAACCGTAAGAACTTGTCAGTATCACAGGTATGGAAGGCAGGGAGATGGTCCAACCAGGCACTGTCCACCTCCTCCTACCTTTGGGATATAGTCCATGGGTCCTTGGACGCTTTTTCTTAGGACCCATGGTGGTTGCTCAACAGGTTGTATAGCTTGCTCAGCTCCTTTATCTGGACAAGTTCGCATCCCGCCTTGCGTAACCACAGGAACGGGTTGGAATGAGAATGGTACTGGCTTCTCCTCCCTCTTCGTTGCGCTCTCCTCCTATAGGCAGAGAGCGGCGGTCGATGCAGGTAAGCTATATCACTGAGCTCCATTCTTGCCCTTTCGTTAGGGTGTAGAAGTGTATATCCGACTAGACGTTTATGCTTTTCCTCCCTTCGGGATGATAAGAGAAGTATTAAACAAACTTCAATCACACCAGAATGTGACAATGATCCTAGTAACTCCATTCTGGCCCAGGAAAGAGTGGTTCCCGGACCTTCTCAGTCTGCTAGTGGATTTTCCCAGTCTACTTCTACAAAGTCCATCGCTTCTCAGACAACCCCATTTCAACCGATATCACCAAGGATTGTCCGCTCTGGATTCAGACTGTCAGGAACCTTGTCAGAAAAAAAGAGAAGGTTTTTTGCAAAGGGTGTCAGAGGCTGTTGCTAGCTGCAGAAGACGCTCTTCTGCCAAGCTCTACCAGTCCAAGTAGATAGTCTTTAGGTCATGGTGCAAACGACATGGCATCTCTTCTGAAACATCTATAACGGAAATCGCGGATTTTATGTTATTTCTGAGGGACTCCAAGAAGTTGGCCACTTCGACTGTTTAAGGATATAGGGCCATGCTTGCATCAGTATTTGAGCATAGAGGCCTCGACATCTCGTCAAATCAGGACATTAGTGACCTGATCAGATCCTTTAGCTCCTCTAAAATATTCAAACCTGATGAAGTGGAATAGAATTCGGATGTAGTTTTAAGGTGGCTCTCTGGTCCACAATTTGAACCGTTGAATATGGCAACCTTCAGAGATGTAACTAGGAAGGCACTATTCCTAGTCATCTTAGCCACAGTGGGAAGAGTAAGCGAGTTGCAGGCAATGAGTAAGGACGTAGGTTTTGCCTAGGGCAATGCAGTTTGTTCTTATGTAACAGAGTTCCTTGCTAAGAACGAGGATCCTTCGAATCCTTGGCCCTGTTCTTTTAGGATAAAGAACTTAACGGACTTAGTCGGGGTGGAAGACGAGGAATGGATGTTGTATCTGGTCAGAACCATCAGACTTCCAGATTAGGACAAACTTTTAGAGGAGAGTCGAACTGACTCTGGTGCTCGATGAGAGACCTGTCTTGGCCTCTTTCAAAGAATGCAATGTCGTTCTTCCTGAGGAGTGATTGAAGAAGCGCATGCCCAAACTCAGGAACAAACTCTTCGTGTGATGAAAGTGAAGACGCACGAGATTCGTGCAGTAGCAACATCTTTGGCTTTCAGACAAAATATGTTTCTATCCTCCATTATGCAAACAACATTCTGGAGGTCGAAATCAATGTTTGCATCACACTATTTGAAGGAGGTAGAAACTACTTTCGAAAACTGTTTTAGATTGGGACCATTGTCAGTAGCGGGAATGATGTTGGGAGAGGAAACATAGGGGGACCCAGTTTTTTCATTCTACTATTTATCGCCTTGGATTTAAGGTCGTTGAGTTTTTGGGAAGCCTAGGGGTATGTGTACCCGAAGTACCCGCCAGTTTTTATGTATGGTTAAGGGTGTCATATGGTTTTTAGTGTAGGTGATGTGTTGTGTTGTTTTTATCTGGTTGTTTGCCCAGGGCAAGCACAAATTATTGATTTTTTGTCAATTATCGGTGTACTTCCATGGTTGCAAAAAATCCTACCATTAGTAGGGACGACCCTGGCCATTTCTGCCACGTCTCCTACATGTGATGAGAGCGCCGAACAGAGGCAGTATCTACCTGTAGCTGCTCTCTCACAAGGTAAAGGTACTGCAAACATTATATATAATGTGAGCACATAGTTATTGTTTTTGTTCATAAAGCTGTCCATATAACCACCTTCCGGGTAATGTGGATTCAGCTAATGTAATTGTTTGGTAAGTCACTTATGTGAAAATTATATTTTTATGGTAAAATAAGGTTTCACATATACTTACCAAACAATTACATAATCAGAGTCCTCCCTTCCCCACAGATGGAAGTTGCTGCTCAACGAATTGACAATAGTTAGCTCAGCAGTACCGGGTATTCCCGAAAGTGGGCGGGACCTGTATTACCTACTCGAATGCTATCAGTCTGAGAGAGTTATCTTCAAAATGTGTATTGGCAGTCTTAACAAAAATTCATCATACTAATGTAGCTGATAAGTAAGGTATTCTAATGGGTTGAGGCCTGATAAGCTGAAGTATTTCTGTATTAATATTGCAGATGTATTTGACTTGCAGTTTGTCCTGTAGCCACTTTGTTTGCTTGTAGTAATCCATTTATAGTACAAGGAGAATGCTTTATGTCCTACCCTTTGTTCCCCTTTATATGGAAGTGTTCATAGTGTGAAACTTATTATAATTCACCTACTTTTTCATCCTGGAACATTGCTTATTTTATTATAGCTTATCATCTTGAACCCCAAAAAGGCCTTACCATTCACCTCCTATTTGTATTTTATATTTTCCTTATACCTCCCTCTACAATGTACAATTTGTTCCGATACGTAATACAAACCATCGGTCCTTTAACAATAGGAAGTAGCTAGCGGCAGCTGGAACAGTCGTAAGCTTCGAACAAGGGGAGAACGGTAGTTAACTGCTTGTCCGACAGTCGCGCGCCGCGCGACTGGGAGGTAAACAAATTCCTTTTGCTTTCGGCCGCGGGTGTGAAGGACGTGGTTCGTCATCGCTCTCTGCCGCTTTCATCGTCGTATGCTTTGTTTATATTGTGTTTTCTACTAATGGTTTGTTTGACTTGAAAATGAAACTGTAAGTACACTGTTTTCATTTTCATTACTTAATTATGAACCAACATGGAGTTATCGCCGTAGATGCGGCGATTTCCTCTCTTTTCATGAATTGAACCCTTGAATTATGTCTCGGTGCCGAGGGCGGGCGCGCTCGCGCCGAGTCATGTATTTTGGGCGAAAGTGTGTAATTGAAAAATGTAAGTACTCTTTTCATTATATTTTTGCCCTGTGCGTTCGTTACCGAGAGTGTGATTGCGCTCGGCACGAGCCTTTTAATTTTGTATAATAGAATGCAATGAAAGTGGATTCGCAATTGCAATATTCTTTTCATTTTCATTTATTTATTTGCATGGAATTTAATTTGGATCAATTTTCGTTCTTACCCGGGAATTGATCCTTACGATTTTTTTATGTGAAAATGAATCGCAAGTGCAGTATTCTGTTTCATTTTCATATATATTTTATGATAGCATCATATTATTGGATCAAGTTTCCGTTCTTACCCGGGAATTGATCTTTTTCCCTTTAAGTTCTATGAAGTGAAATCGCAAGGGCAGTATTCTGTTTCATTTTCCATATTACTTTTCACTGCTGTGCGGGGGTAGGGGAAGCGAAGGTCTGCCAGGAGGTCGTCGGAAAGCTCTAACCGCGACTCCCTTGGTATCCGATTCTTCGTCTTCCTTCCTGCCCCCCCCGCTCAGCTTCTTCGTTGTATTTTGTATTTGGGGTCTTCCTTGCGTTCGGGTGGGGCATGTCTTCCCCCCGTGCGTGAGGGAACCCCTCTTACTAATCTATCTATATTACCGCAGGTGCTACATCCGTGGGAGACGACCTTGGACAGGTATGGACCACCGCGGGAGGCAGGGCGTGCCTAGCATCCCCACGGGCTGCTGCAGCGTCTAGCGAGGTCTGGGGCGGTCTCCACTACTACCACGGCCGCTTATGCTGCTCCCCCCCCTCCTGGTCTACACTCCCCATGCTGTGTCGATGACGCCGTCTGCCGCTACTAGGGGCCGCAGCCGTACCGAGGTGGGGTTGCCGCCGCCGCCTTTTCCTGTTTTTCTTCGTGTTGCCTGCCCCCAGACTTCGCTGTTCCAGCAGCTCGCCCCTGGACCGGGCGCCAGGACCCAGGTTCCGCTGGCTGCCGATGATTCTACGAGGCGATGCGCTGGGCCTGCCGTACCTGCCGCTGATGTGATTCCGCTGTTGGCTTGGCTGTCCCTTCTGGGTCTACCGCTGCCGCTGTTTCCTCCGCCGCTCCTGAGCTGGTTGCTGTTCCTGTCGCTCCTGGTTCCTGTGCCTGTCCATGCTGGTCCTGCCCACGGTGTGTCTTCCCCAGTCCCAGGTCCTTCCGGACAGGTGCAGTCGGGCCGTGTTGCTTCGGCAATAGCCCCGGCTCCGGCCTGGATGGAGGACCTGACGACTGTCCTGCGTGAGCTGACGAGGAAGAGGAGAAAGAAGAAGGCTGTCATCTTCGTCTTCATCGTCTGCTGCTGCCTCTTCCCCTTCGACTTCTTTAAGGCCCATAAGCGAAGAAGAAGAAGGCTGCCTTCCCCCCTAAGAAGTCTCCTTCGGGAACTTCTAAGGGCCCGTCCCACCCCGGTGGGACGGGGGGTCCTTCTGCTGGTTCTCCTGCTCCTTCGGGAGCGCCGGGGCCCGTCTCCCCTTCCGTAAGGAAGAGATAGAAGGGGACCAGAGGAGTATCGGTTAGCTCTGGTACTTCCTCGCCTGGTGCTAGCGGCGATGCCGCTACGCCAGGTTCCGGCTCAGTCTCTCGTCGCGAGAGATCCCGAGTGTACGTTCTCCCTCGGGAGACCGTGCAGCCAAGTTTCGGCGCCAGAGTTCGCTCGGCGCCAAGACGCGGCACGGAGCAGAAGGCTGGTGAGAGACGCTCCAGGTGACTCTTGCCAGGCCAGCGGCCGCTCTTGCAGCGACCAGCTGGTAACCCGGGTTTCCCCCCTAAGAAGGCTCCTTCGGGACCTTCTAAGGGCCCGTCTCGCTCCGGCGATTCGGGGAGCTCTTCTGCTGGTCCTCCTGCTCCCTCGGGAACAGGGCCCGTCTTTTCTTCTACCAAGGAGAAGAAGACGGGGACCAGAGGAGTACCAGCTTCGGCTGGCACTTCCTCGCCTGGTTCTAGCGGTTCTGCCGCTAAACCAGGATCCGCCTCGGCTTCTCGTTAGCGAGAAGTACCGAGTGGACGGTCCAGCCAAAGTCTTGACACTCGAGCTCGCTCGCCGCCAAGACCGAAGCGCGGAGCAGAAGACTGGCGAGTGTCGTGCAGACGACTCTCGCTAGGCCAGTGGACGCTCTCGCAGCGACCAGCTGGCTGCTCGGGTTGACGTGACGGTCGCTGACCAGCCACGGGTTGAGGCGAGGAAGGGGTCCCCGCGGGTCGTCACGGTACCAGCCACGGCTGGTACCAGCGGCTAGACGCGCCGAGAGGACGCTCGCCGGTCTCACCGCGTCAACGAGCCTAGCAGGTCACCTGACGCCGCTCCCATCGGGACCGGGCGGAGACGGTAACCAGCAACAGCTCGCCTGACGCTAGAGATCAGCGTCGACGTTCTCAGCCGAGCCTCTCGCCCCAGGCGAGCGGCAAGGCTAGGCCTGCTGCTCGATCGCCACTGCGGTGGACGATCAGCAGCAGCCCTCCAAGCACGCTGGTCCTGCCAGCGAGCTAGGGGGGAGCGTCAGGTCTGCCTCTCCTGTACCTTCAACCTCCTCGGGCTCACCGGGAGGAGCGAGGTACCTATGAGTGATCGCGAGAGGTGCGCGCCGCTCGCGATCCCGCTATGACACCGTATGGACCAGGCACGGTTCTGGGACCGACCAGGACATACGCGTCAAGTAGCTGGAGGCGACCGTCAGGGGTCTGCCGCTGTTCCTCCTTCTGAAGGAGGAGTATCTCGGGATTCTGTTCTTGTTGGAGGGACTGGACGGTCCCCTACCTACTCCGCAAGACACGGTTACTCCCGAGATACAGAGGAATTTGCAGAAGTCTTAAGCTGATTCGTCAGCATAATGACCTTGCGGAAGGATTGCCGCCTGCATCCCCACCAGCAGAGCCCACGTCTCTGCTCGAGTCGTTTTGGGGCCCGAGAGGGAACCCAAACCGACGGTGGGTCTGCCGCGATCGGAACTTGCCGATTCTGTCTCGAACCAGAGTCTCTCGTCTCCGGACAAGAAGGCTCTCTCAGTTCTGGCCGGTCGATCAAGCTACTTCCACCTCCTCTACTGCGACAGCGGCGTTTCTACGTGTCTTCGGACACCGTATTTGAATACTCCTTTTTTTCGGTCCTCCTGAGAGGTTTCGACCTCGACGAGGACTGGAATGAGTCGGAGGACGGTATCGGCTCTCTCCTGTCAGGTGTCGATCAGCCCCTCCCAGACGACGTCACAGTGCGGCAGCCCTTACCTACAGTGAGAGTTCGTAACCCTCCGCGGGAAAACGTTTTCTCCTGACGATACGTTTTCCCAGACTCTGAGGATGCTGTTCCTACTCTTCTCCAACTGCTAGTTCCACTGGGAAGGCGAGCGAGTATCCAATTCCTCCCCCATTCCCTCTCTCCTTACGGTTACGAGGGAAAGGGGAGGGATCCTACAGAGATTTCTCTGTAGGATCCCACGTTCGGGACTGCGCTACCGGGGACTTCTGGTCCTACCTGACGTAAGCCCCGGTCGTTGAGGAGGAATCCTGCCCCATTCTCGATTTCTACGGGAATCGAGAGGACCACCAGCCGATATCGTTTGACGAATTCGGTGGGGGTTTCGCAGACTGCTTAGAATTCTACGAATTTCTAACGCATTCAGTATTCGAGTTTTACGATCTCTAAACACTTACGCGAGACCACGGTCCAAAGTGAGCGAGACGAGAATCCCCGATATACACGATAATCGGGAACCTCGCCTATGCTCGAATTCCTGGAATTTCTAGCATTGGGAAGAAGGACTGCTGCTGAAGAAACTATCTCACAGTAGGCGACCAACCTGGACTATGAGAAGATCGGAACGGGAATATCCAGTTTGGCTTGAACTATCGTCTTAGTATTCTGTTCACCATTCGAAGCTTTCCTTCGAGGAAGACTTCTCCTTCACTCTCTTGATAGAGATCGAAGGTGGTCGATCTCAATCCTATTTTGTTTTCTTGAAGGAAAGAATTTAGGATGGAGATCGTTGTTCAGAATCCTACAAATATACTACGTATATTAAACCTCGCGACATGATTCTACTAAGCAGTTGAATTGTCCGAGGGGTAGGCGCTATCCTAGTTAATCTACAGATTGCGACTTATAAGAAAAGTATTCTAATTGAACTGCAACTCGGAAGTGTTCCTGCAACCTCCCAGGAGTGGTTCAGTTTCAATTTTATATACTTATGTTTTGTCACGACAACACCATTTCAACTTTTATATTTACCGAAATTCGTTTCGCCTAAATATAATTGCTCGAGCATATCTTTTATGCTCGGTAGTTCTAGCCGAACGCATTCCTTCGTGGAATAATGGATTACCTGGCAACTCAGGATGACGAGTCAGCGAGAGCTCAGGCTCAACTACTGCGTATTGAACTGCCTGATAGCAGCTCAGTATCAGCTGGGCCTCCATATGCACGGTTCATGTATGTCTCTCTCTGCCCTGCTTTGATTGACTACCGAACCGTATATCTGCCAACAATCATGGACTTAGGTCTCTGATTAACGGGGATTCTCGCAATAATGAGGACCATCTACTGCTGTGACGCTAGATTCCATCGCCTTCGACATTGCGAGAATTTTCAACAGAGATATCTCTTGGACTCTTTCATCTTTCTGTTTACCGCACGGTAACAGAAGTCTGTACAAGTCTCCCGCTGCATCGCACTGCGATAATGCGAATGATTTTGCAGACATCTGAGTTTGTCTTCAAAATATCTCTTATTCGTAGGTGTACAATGTTCTTGTTACAACCGAATTACGAGATGTGTCAGAAGACATCGCCTACTCTCCGACCTGACAGCTCTACTTTGCCAAATGTTCAGCCCATGAGAAGCAGTTCTTCAGGCGGCTTTCCCTGTGTTTTCATTACTGAAGAACGCCCCGCTTTCATTGCAACTACGACTTCTCACCGGACAGCAATGAAATAGCGGTTAGCGTTTTCAGTCATTTGTAAGCACAGGTTATGAATCTTGAGAATCCTTCTCTCGATTCATCTGTGAAGACGTAGGTTGCATTCAATATCTACCTTCGTCTTCAACGGTACATAGTGTTGTTTTCTCCTTAGCTGAGATTCAACAACCAACATGAGATGTTTTTACCCTTCAGTGGGACCTCGGTCTCTAGAAGGCAATTGACTTTCGCCTGTTGGGCACATGCCTTAAGAGAATCATCACCTCGCTGTCCGGCATTGGTGACAAACAAATACATTATTTGTTTGGTCTCTCGCATAACCCTTTAAAGGCGAAGGTCACGTGACTTACTCGGATGCTTTGACAACTTGCCTCCTACCGAACGCAGTCAGTCGCAGCTGTCAGAGCGGCCGAGTCAGTTACGAATTACGCTGTTGACTTAGTTCGGTTGTTACAGAGCAATCATTACTTCGTTTTAATAGCTTGTCACAGTACCCATACCATTGACACCCACCATGGAGTGTCGGTGTCCTATCCACTACCGAGAACTTCGCTGCATGGGGATAGGAGGATGCGAGAGACTTCGTGGCAACGGACAGACCAGTATGGGTACTGGACATCACCGAAGTAGTAGAAGAAGGATAGGTCATGCGACTATTTCCTTCTTTTCCTCTGAGGAACTGCATGACTTCTCCTGCGAAGTCAAGCATCCAGGGGATGGGGATCCGTGACGCTCGATTTCGTACCGAACTTCGTAGCGAAGACTCAGAACCCTTCGGTCCCTGACGATTGGTTCGAGTCGTTCACAATCCCTCCCTAATGGACTTCAACGCGCCTTCGATGCGAAGGAGATGCTGCCTTGTCCGCAAGAACTTCTCCGTGGCGCAGGTACTGAAGGCAGGGGTCTGGTCAACCAGACCACATGCCCTTTCCTTCTACCTTCGGGATATTGCCCACAGGTCCTTGGATCTTTTTCCTTGGGACCCGTGGTGGCTGCTCAACACGTTGTGTAGCGAACCCAGACCCTCGCAGGCTGAACAGCATCGAGTCCTGGTGTGACCATAAGAATGGATGAGTGAATGAGAGTGTGACTGGCTCCTCTTCCCATCTTTTTCTTCCCCTCTACCTGTGGTTAGAGGGACATGGTCGTCACCCTGCTGGATAAGGACAAGATGCAGGTGAGCTACTCAACAGAGCCCCATCCTATCCCTTTCAACTAGGGATAGGAGCGTATATCCACCACTTCCTCCAACAAGGGGAGGAAGTGGGATGCCAGCTTGAGACAACCCATACTTTATGTTGCCTCTTGCAAACAGGAACAAGTTTCTTGCTTGCTGGTACGTAAGAGATACGCTTGCCTCTCTCTTAGTACTGGCGGCCCAGAGGTCTTGACCAGTTGATCCTGCGGTGCACAACCCCGATCAATCGGACAGAGGCTTTGGATCCCTCCCTCGCTCTTACGACCAGGGAGGCATTCCAGGGATGGACGAACACCAGTCTGTTCATCAAAAGACTCAGATTCCTCCCACCAAGAAGTGAGTTCCTTGTTTGTTAAAGGACCGCTGGTTTGTATTACGTATCGGAACAAATGACAATTTGTCGAAAATTGCATTTTTCCTAACTATACAAACCTGAGGTCCTTTACATATAGTCCCTCCTCATGCCACCCCTCACTCTGCGTATTTTGCATGGGCCAAAAGCAAAAGTGATTTGTTTACCTCCCAGCCGCGCGACTGTCGGACAAGCAGTTAACTACCGTTCTCCCCTTGTTCGAAGCTTACGACCGTTCCAGCTGCCGCTAGCTACTTCCTATTGTTAAAGGACCTCAGGTTTGTATATGTATAGTTAGGAAAAATGCAATTTTCGACAAATTGTCATATTATACTTATTTACAGTGCGTTTCACTTTCCACCTGAACGCATCTTTTATTCTCAGTACTTTCATTGCTGTGTTTGATTATCTTTTTTTCTTTCTATTACGTAATTTTTTGCAATTCTCTAAGTTTTCTTCAGTACTGGTGACCTAGTGCATTTTGCATTTGTGCTCTCTTAGCTTTTATATGTATACCCATGTCTTTCACTGCTTTGCATCTCACTGATCATTCTCCAGTTTATCACTTTTACCATGGTACAATGATCTGAGTGGATCATTCATTGTTATTATTAGTTAGTACAACTCTGTCCTTGATTATTTTGCTGTCTGCAATTCTTCCATCTCTTTATCTTTTATTAATGTTATATCAGTTGTATGCTTGTATTATTCTGGATCCATTTCTGTACATCTTGGCATCTTCTACGCATGTTGAAGAAGTATCAGCCAATACTCTCCTATGTGAGAGAAGATACACCTATTTTGTATGATTTTAGCAGATCACTAATCTTGGTTGGTAATTCATATAAAGTTAATTTTGAAGTACAGCTGTTATTTTTCATTAAGATTTGGGACTTTAAAGGAGAAAAAGGGGAGCAATTTAGGAGGACTGTTAGAGATGTCAGGAAAGGGGGAACGTAGAATTTGGACAGGGTAACAGAGTGGAAAATATGTGGGTAGACATAAGAGAGATATGTGTGGGGGAAGCAGAGGAACTGGCGGGAAGAACCAGCGGATATTGAGTGTTGAGAGGGGAAAAGTGGTGGTGGAATGGAGAGATGCAAGAATCAATTAAAAGAAAATCAAAAGCATTTAAGGACTGGAAAGTAAGGAGTGCACAGGGTTCAGAGGTAAGGTACAAAGAAGAGGAAAGAGAGGCTGGAAGGAGGGTAGGTATGGCTATTGGAAGAGCACCAGAGCAGTTGAATGAAAGACTAGGAACAAGAGAAACAAAAAAGGATATCTTTAAGATTTCAAACTTGAGAAAAAGGCAGAGACAGGATGTGGGTAAATTAGGTGTCATCAAGGATAGTGATGGAAATGTATTGTATAGGGATGAAGACATGAAGAATAGATGGCGAGAATATTTTGAACTGTTAAATACTGAAAATGAGAGAGAGGAGATGGGGGAAGCACAGAGGGTGGGGGGGACCAGTTATGGAGATAGAGGATACAGAAGTGAAGAGAGCATTAAGGAAAATGAAGAATGGTTAATCGCCAGGTCCATCACAGTTCCAAGTTGAAATTACGTATCAATTTATTAGGTACAGAGGGGGAGAAGTGGATGCTGGATTTATTGAAAGCTATATGTGAAGAGTAAGAAATGCCAAGTGACAGGGAGGAGAGTCTAATGGCATATATATACAAGCAGAAGGGAGATGTCATGGATTGTGGTAATTACAGGGGAATTAAACTAACAGAGTATGGACTGAAAGTTTTAGAGAGAATACTGGATTAGAATTTAAGAGAGATTGTAAAGATCGGGAAACAGCAGTATGGATTCATGAGAGGAAGAGGGACAGCGTATGCCATCTTCACAGTAAGACAGCTACAGGAAAAGAGGTCAGAGGGAAACCAGGAGCTCTATTGTGCATTTATAGACCTAGAGAAAGCATATGATTGAATCCCAAGAAAAGGAAAGTCCCAGAAAAGTTGGTTAGGCTGGTCGAGATGATGTATAAAAGAACAAGCACAAAAGTGATAACAGCAGTTGGGGAAACAGAAAACTGAAGTTAGTGTTGGATTACACCAGGGGTCAGCTTTAAGTCCAATTTTGTTTGTGCTAGTCATGGATGTATTGAGTGAAGAGATTAGGAATGAAGAGTTATGGGAGTTTTTGTACACTGATCATCTGGTGAGTACTGCTGAAAATGAGAAGGATTGGAGAGTGGCAGGAGTCTTTAGAGAGGGGTGGTTTAAAGGTGAATGTGAATAAAACAGAGCTTTTGCTGAGCAGTAGGGAAGATAGAGACAGAACAGTAATACAAGAAAGAAGAGGCTCAATTATAAAACAGGCAGAAAAGTGTAAATACTTAGGATTTACTGCAAGCCAAGAGGGAAGATGTGAGGGAGAAGTTGACAGTATAGGATAAAAGCTGCATGGAGAAGGTGGAGAGAGGTAGCTGAAGTGGTATGTGATAAGAAAATGCCAATCAAGCCAATGATGAAATAAGAAGGGTGGGCGGGCGTATTAAAGATTACAGAGGTGATAAGAGAGTCACAAATGAGATGGTATAGGCATGTGTTGAGGATGGATGACTAGGAGAGAGTGAAGAGGGCTTGGGAGGAACCTGTTAGAAGAAGAGGATCGAGAGGGAGACAGAGAATTAGATGGTGAGATAAAGTGAGGGAAGATATGGAGAGAAGAGGTTTGGTGGAGAATAATGCCTTTGATAGAAGGCAGTGGAGAAGGTGCATCAGGCAACTGACCCCTTAATGTAGGGATAATGGTGGGAAAGAAGATATTATTTTCTCATTTAAGATAAGACTGTAAGATTGTTATTTATCTAATCAAAATGTATGTTATATTATCACACTTTTTGTTCAGTCGCAGTCATCACAGTTGGTTTTGAATGTAATATAATTGCAGATGGTGATAGTTGTGTAATGCATATACAGTACTGTACACGAAAATATTGTTACCTTGCTGTTTGGATATAGACTCCTACAGGGAAGTAGTGCCATCAGTGCTTTAAGGTTCTCTGTAGTGTCCTTTTGTCCCTTATCTGCCACCCCTTTTATTCTCTTTATTGTATCTCCATTCATGTTCTTTTTCTTCCACCTTGCTTTCCACTTACTCCTAACAGTTTTTTCTGTGTAATTGTGAGATTTCCTTGTTTTACACCTTTAAAGACCTTTCTGGGCTCAGCTCGTGTCGGCCTATGAAAGTATCCTTAATATCATTCTTTCTAGGTAAAATTAACCTAAAATTACCAGAGAAAAACAAAATTAAGAAAAGTCAGTAAAAACTGACTCGCTCACTCTTAAAAAGAAGTGTCGGTATGATTATAGGGGCGAGTGTGGAACACTACCACGAGACAAACACCAATTAGAACTTCCTATCAGAATCCCCCCAAGAGAGAGCTGATACCAACGGGCGATGCAGCCTCTACTACTCTACTACTAGAGGACGCCACGGACAGCAGCGCCCCTAGCGGTCATCCTTAATTTTTAGCACCAGCGACAAGTCGCCATTTCTTGTGCTCGTGTTTTTCTTGCGTATTATCCGCATCTGTATCATGGAACGCTCTGCAATCGCCACGGCTAAGTTAAGTAACCCATAAGTAACATTTTACTGTATTTTTGTCTTCCGGGTACCAGTATTTTCCTTTTTATAGGTCATATACGGTTCCTCGGTTGTCTCGTGGCGGCCATGCCGCCTCGTAAGAATTCCCTTTCCCGGTCCTCCATACTGGGACTTCTTATGCTTATGGGCTTACCTTTTTTCACATTCATTGTTTACATCGAGTTTTAGCTAGTTCAGCCCTCCTACCATTTCTCTTAGCTTGGTATTTAGGGCTATTATTATTATTCTCGGCCCAGCATCCCGGCTCTTGCTCTACATCGGCTATCGCTGGCTCCGAGTAGGCTTCTGTTTCTCGGAACAGTCTGCCTCCTGGGCTGGGCTTCTTTCTCTTTTACTAAAATGTCCTCTTCCCCCTTTTCGATGTATGTTATTATTTAGGGTGTTAGGCTAGCCTAGGTGCTTGTTCCACATGTTGGTACAGCTTGGTTCACGTGGCCCTACCACGGTTGTGTTGCTCGCGGCCTAGGCCACTTGCGGTCACGTGTCCTATAGCACCTTACCCTGCCCTTCCCTCCCTCTCTGATGTAGGGAGGAGCTGGGGACCCCTTGGTTGTCATAACAACCTCATCGCCTTCTCTCACACTCTCGGAGGTGACTGGGGGGTTCCGCCAGCAGGGGGTATAGGGCGACCACTATGAGGTACCGGGTCTCCATACGGGTAGTTGGTGAGGCGGGGAGGAGTAGGCCATCCCTCCCCCCTTTCCTCGCTCACCGCGTGTTTCGCCGGGACCTTCCTCCCCCCCTCCCATTGCTCAGCCCACCTTCCTTACAATACGTAAGGAGCCTTCCGTCGCAGCCGGGGGCCCCTTTGGTTATAGGATATTGGCTCCGCTAGCGGGCCAGGGTGGGCGCTATGTATGGTCGATTGCTTGCCTACTATATCCTTATATCTCTCCCCCGCTACCGGAAGGGAGCTTACCCTTACCTACGCGCTCTTCTAGTAGACGAGTGGAGAGAAGTTGTTTTAATGTTGTTTTAATTTAAGGATATATACCCTATTGTAAGATATTTTACAATGAATTGTGTGTTATTATATTCATTTTATCAACCATCCCCGCCATTGTCCGTCGTGGTTTCCATTACCACCACTCCTAGTTGGTTGATTCTTGTGCCTCCGCCATTGGCGGAGCCATAGCCTACCTTCCAACCTGGTTACCACAACGTATTTTAGCGGGCTCTGGTTTTATCTAACTTTATCGCTCCGGCACCAGCGGAGCATATGTTAGGCTGTAAGTGTTGCTCTTGTACTCATGTACTTTTTCACTTACAGGCTACCACTGCCAGGTCCCGGCCTGCAATGCGACGCTATATGACCCCTGTGGACATGACGAGTGCAGGTCTCACGCCCCGTGTGCCACGTCGTACAATGAGACGATCGTCTGGCACCCCGAGGCCTGCGCTATATGCTACGACCTGGTCGGTCAGCTGGGGGATGGGGTATGTCCATTATAAGGTTACTTATGATTTTACTAACAACTTCTAGTTCGTAAGTTTGTTAACCCTGTTCGCAATTGGTAGCTAATCCCGCCTTTCTTTCAGGCTAGCGGTGTGAGGGAAGTCGCCCTCGCCACCCTGAAAGCGTGGGTGGGCGGCTTTGGAAAAAACGCCGCCAAGGGCCAGCCCTACATATTAGATAAAAAGTTGGCCATCCAGATCTTCCCTGCGGGCAAGTCGACGGGCTACGTCGACCCCTTGTCCGCCGCCCCAGTGATAGCCTCCATCCAGCAAGAACTCCAGCAATCGTTTGGAGTCGTAGCCTCCCAGGAGTCAGTTCCGGACGTCGCTGCCCTGGACCTGAACCTCGAGCCGATGGCGGTAGTTAGTGAGGATTTGTTGGTTGAGGTAGGTTTGTCGGGCGCCCAAGGTCTTTCCTTGGGCGCTCCTGGATCTTCTCCTGTCCCTTCTTCTTCCGCCTCTTTCCAAGGCTTTCCGGGATCCGAGATCCCTAGCCGCCCTCCCGCTCTCTCTGTACCTCCTAAGGAGAAGGGAAAGAGAGAACCGAAGACATTGTCTAAGACGACTTCTAGGAAGTCGTCTTCGTCTTCTTCGGCCAGGAAGTCGTCGACTTCATACGCCGATGCGGTGAAGGCTAAGCCGAGCTCTTCCCAGTCGAAGAGCTCCAGAAGCAAGGCTTCGAAGGAGAAGGCTCGCGCTACCACCGAGTCGCTGCCTTCCTTCTCCCGCCTCCGCTGCCCCCTCTCCGGCTATGCCGGCAGGGGTGGCAAGCACCAGCTCCTGCGTTCCCTCTTCTGTCTCACCATGGAATGATGGGAACAGGATAGGGGTGATGGTAGGTTCCCAAATTTCGGCATGGGGAACACGTTTTGAGCAGATGTTCGCGCAATTATCGAACAGTCTGTCTCAAACTGGACAGACTATCCAGGACCTCTCTAATAGGATGAGAGAGAATGAGGACCGAGTAGCTGGGCTATCTCAGGCTCCTCCCCCAGTCTCCCCTGCATCTAGCACGGGGATTCTCCAACTTCCGCCTTACGACTCCTTGCCAGCTTTCTCTATGGAGAATCCATGGAGAGTAGCGGCCTACGCTCCTTTTAAGGACGGGATGATTTCGATCCCGGAGTTTGGTACTCGAAGGATTGAGGACTTCGAGTTCTATCCCCCGGGTCTGTCGCAGCCTTTCATCGGGTATGCTAGGCTGACGCCAACAGCTCTTACAGAGAGGACAAGATCTCGAAGGAGTCAGTTCTCTACAGTAGAGATCACGCCCAACGAGAATGGGTTCACTGCCTTGAGGACTGGGAGTGTACTAACACTAGACTCCAGGCCTACAAGAGTCCCTTCACTATTTTCGCGACGGAAGAGGAGGTCTCTCTTCCGTTCGCCACGAAATTGGTGGAGAAGGCTCTTCAGGCAGTCCTCAAGGATGAGCCCATTCCACAGTTGAGGGAGTCGGAGTCTACTTCTCCACTCTTCCCCGCCTTTGGAGAGTTTATGGAAAAACCTGCCAGCTACATTCACGCTGGGTAAACTCAAGCCGGACTGCGCCATGGACCAGTTCGGTGAGAAATTACCTAGGCTGCCGGATTCCCTAATCCAGGCAGAGTTCGATGCGCGAACTAGGTTTGGCAGGTCCCTTAACTCTCTTATCGTTACGGAAATGGCTGCACTTTCATACGCTAACGAACCGCTGTTCAAGATTCTGGCGAAATCACAGTTTCAGACGGTTCTGTCAGACGCTTTTGACTTCTTCCAAGCCAGGAGGAACTGCCGGAAGCATGTCCTTCAAGAGTGCACTATCAGGCACGAGCCTAATAGACTCTTGGCTGCGAGCATGTGGGGAGCGGATCTCTTCCCAGAGTCCGCAGTGAACGGAGTCCACCACGAAGCTGCTAGACTCAACCAGAGCCTTAGAGCTAGGTGGGGTATTTCCTCTAAGAGGAAACAGGAATCCGTTCCCACTGCTGGCAAGAAACCAAAGAAGGCTGGTAAGAGGTTTCCAGCCATATAAAAAACTTCAGCATCAGCAGCAGTTTGTGCAGGCAGTCCCAGTTACCCAACAGGGACAACCTGCCACATCTAAACAGACCCAGCCTTTCCTCCTGGTGCCCCAGCAATCGCAACCTTCTACTTCCTACGCTATCTCGCCTGCCTTTAACCCTGCTTATGAGGCTCAAGGGCTACTCTCAACCGAGGGTAGGGCGAGAGGTTTACTTTTTTCGCATCGTGGCGCAGGAAGGGGCACAAGGAGTAAGCAGTTCAGAGGAGGGCGTGGTGGCCAACCCGCCCATCAGCAATGAGGGCTCCCCAGGTAGGAGGGAGGCTGTTCCTCTTCCGCCCACAGGTGGGGGTTCAGCAATTGGGCACAGAGCATAGTGTCCAAAGGATTAGGCTGGAGTTGGATCAAGGATCCTCCTCCAATCAACAAATCATTTCATCAGGTACCGTCAAAGGAATTGATAGATTACGCGGAAGAACTCCTTCAGAAAGGAGCTATTGCGAGAGTCAAACATCTAAAATTTCAAGGGCGCTTATTCAGCGTGCCAAAGAAAGGCTCAACAAAAAGAAGGGGTAATCTTAGACTTGTCAAAGCTAAACTCTTTCATTCGCTGCGACAAGTTCAAGATGCTTACCCTCTCGCAAGTAAGGACCCTACTTCCGCGTGGAGCCGTCACATGCTCCATCGATCTTACAGACGCATACTATCATATCCCTTATAGCCAGGCACTTCCGCCCATTCCTAGGATTCAGGCTAGGAAATCAGACATTCTCATTCAAAGTGATGCCCTTCGTCTGAATGTAGCCCCCAGGGTATTCACAAAGATAGCAGAAGTGGTTGTACAACAATTGAGAGCTCAGGGAATCATGGTAGCGGCATACCTCGACGACTGGTTGATCTGGGCACCAACAGTCGAGGAATGATTCCCTCGAAGCTACCAAAAAGGTAGTTCACTTCTGGAACATCTGGGGTTCCAGATAAACAAAACGAAATCCAGACTTACCCCGGATCTCATTTTCAGTGGCTAGGAATCCAATGGGATTTGTCTTCCCACAATCTATCAATTCCATGGCCAACACGGAAGGAAATAGCAAAATCTGTCAGGCAATTCCTCAAATGCAAAACAGACATCAAGAAGAAACCAGGAGAGAATCCTAGGGTCTCTTCAGTTTGCTTCGGTAACAGATATCCTTCTGAAAGCAAGGCTGAAAAGATAATAAATCGAATTGGCGGTCAAGAGCAAACTCCAAATATCGAGACAAGTTGTCAGTAATTCCTCAGATCAATCCGCAACCAACTACGGCCTTGGTCAAAAGTAAAGAACTTAGCCAAGAAGGTACCCCTTCAATATCCCCTCCCAGTGTTAACCATTCACACGGATGCTTCCCTGTCCGGGTGGGGGGGATACTCTCAGTTCAAACAGGTTCAGGGGACTTGGTCAGTTCAATTTCGCCAGCTCCACATAAAACGTGTTGGAAGCAATGGCAGTATTTCTTACTCTGAAGAGACTGCTTCCCCCGAAGAAGTCTCATCTAAGGCTAGTTTTGGACAGTGCAGTAGTAGTTCACTGCATCAACAGAGGAGGGTCCAAATCAAGCATGTGAACCATGTCATGATAGCCATCTTTGCATTAGCAAACAAACACAAATGGCATCTGTCTGCCACTCACCTGGCAAGGAGTAAGAAATGTGATAGCAGACGCCCTGTCCCGGTCAGTTCCTCTGGAATCAGAGTGGTCTCTGGACGTCGGGGTCATTCCAGTGGGTGGAGCCGGAGATTTTGTCCCAGGTCCTCCAAGTGGATCTCTTCGCCTCACAAGCGAACCACAAGCTCCCTTGCTATGTGGCCCCCAACCTGGACCCTCTGGCTTATGCCATCCACGGACGCCCTGTCGTTGGATTGGTTGGATCAGTGGAGGAGAATTTATGTTTTTCCTCCAGTGATCTGCTCTTGAGGGTCCTGGACAAACTAA
>NC_087200.1:192298820-192418814 GCF_015104395.2 Macrobrachium nipponense | reverse complement strand
CACATTGTACATCTTCATACATATAGACCATTTGTGTGGAATTGGGAAGGATTTGTGCAATTGCAAAATTACCTTAATCTAAAGATCAGAGAGCCCCTTAAGGTAAAAGTACAGTTCAGCCATTGATGTAACCAAAGGAGATTTCTGATGTCTGTCCACATGCATTATCTCACAAATCTCATTGATGACCTCTTTAAAAGAAACTTTGTGGTGACAAAATCAATATCTTCCACATTCATAAGAGCATGAATCTCCCAGAGGTCCTCCATAAAACATTGCCTCTTAAGGGGCAAAATTACATCCCCTGATTTTAAGGCAGAAAAGAAAAAGGTTTCACATTTTGTGGAGTATTGCTGTGAGATGATAATGTGGAATGCACTCATTTGGAAGCAGAATGCTGACTGCAAGGTGGCCTTTCATATTAAGAAACTATGGAGCATGCTCTTTACCTGTTAGGCAGGATCTATGATGTTCTCTGTTTTTGTACATGGAACTTACCCAGCAGATATATACTTAGCTATAGACTCCGTCGTCCCCGACAGAAATTCGAATTTCGCGGCACACGCTGCAGGTAGGTCAGGTGATCTACCGCCCCTGCCGCTGGGTGGCAGGAATAGGAACGATTACCGTTCTAGAACCAGATTTTCTCTGTCGCGGTAGTGTCAACATACGTTGTTGCTACCTCCTGACTTGATTTTCGTTTTTTCATCGCCATCGACCTTCTGGGCTGTCTTTTGCAGGGAAGTACTGGGTCTTTGGTTTGGCATACGCTTTTATTAACTTTTTAATGAATTTGGCTTCGAAATTTCGAAGAATATATTACGTGAAACTACCGAATTTTTCGGTAGACACTTATATTTTGCAATAAGGGAAATATTGATATTTTTTTTTTCACTAATACGTGTATAAGTGTTAGAACTTGATGAAGGAAATATAAGATCTAACTTCCTACTTTAGGAAGTCAGAAAGCATATAACTAGATACGCTTCCTTTAGAAAGCTTTAAGAGCTCTCGTACTAACGAGCAGTTAGAGTATTGACAATTCTAGTAGTTGTTGCATCCTCATCACCTTCTTACTCCACAGAATCTACAAATTCATATGTGCAAATTTGAAGATAAATGGATGGAGCTCAAAAGGCGAGCTCTAAAAAGGTAAGAAGTGAATATAGTGTTCCCAGTCGCAGTGGAGGGTGCGTCTGATCGGCTCCGTAGCGCTTCCAGGCCTAGACCTCCTTCCAAACTCCCAGACCCAGTGGAGGAGGAAAGTCGACAGCCGCAGGAAGGTTTAGGGAGAACCCCCACCGGTCAGGCGTCCCCTCGGCAGGTTCTGTAGAACGTCCCAGACTGCCAAGGATAGCCATTGATAAGGCATCCTTAAAAAAGTGCGTCTCTTCATCTTACATCCGAAAAGACGAAGAATGTATGTTTGGAGTGATCTAGCGCGTTCTCTGAAAACTAAGAGAACACTGAGCAAGAGCCAGCCGCTGCCATGAAGCCGCGTTCCAGCAAGCTAGCGTGAGGTACGTTCCTATAGCCAGCAGCGAGGCGCGTTCCAGCTAACAGACTAGCGCGAGCCGCGTTCCTACAACCAAACGCGAGCCGCGTTCTAGAAAATTTTTCTTGGCGCAAGGCGCCTTCAAAGAGACGAAGCGCCAGCCTGGCGCAAATTGCGCCAGAAAAACAGACGGCTAGAGGCAAGGAGCCTTACAGTAGAGTGGCAATCAGAACGATCCTTCCATTGAACGTTTTCCGGGCAAGAGGCTCTTTCTAAAAGGGGTCTAGTAGGCGCTCGGAACTGTCAGGGCGCACGGGACCTTCCACGCAAGCGGAACGTTCCAGGAGCGAGTCTCCTTTCTAGCGCGCGGAACATTCCAGCGCGACGAACATTCCAGGCGCTAGGTGCAAGGATCCAGGCGCCAGAATATCCTTTCTCTATCTGCCTCGGCAGGGAAAGAAGGTACGTAGTAGAGTATCTGCTGTATGAGAATACGATACGGCAAATCATAAGCACATACCATAGTTACTTCTTTGCTGAGCAACTCAATTACCAGTAATCCTCCAGGAATTTCCTAGGAAGGACTACGCTTAAAGGGATTGTTAAGACAACACCTACTTAGCTTCTAGATTTATCGAAGTCTTGTTTCGCTTAGATATGCATTATAAGAACTTCCTGAAGTTCGATAATAATGTTATAAGATTCCTTTATTAAATGGAGTAGCTGGCAACTCTGGAAGAGTAAGGCCAGTCGGCTAACGAGACTGCTATCGCTTAGGCACCAACGCAGTATCATGTAGGTGTCGGTCATGAGTGGGCGGTAACATGTCTCTCTCCTGCGGGATGGAATGAATAACCGTGTCTCTCCCCTACAATCGTGGTTTTAGCCTCGGATTGAGGGGATAGTTAAGCAAACATAAATAAAATATTGTCTGCCTTTTGCTAAGAAGCTTTCAATAAGAAAGATATTACATTTCAATGCTGTTTACCGTAGGTAACATTTTTAAAGGATTCTAACGCAGCGAAACTCTATATTGTATAATGCTCTCATGCTTACGAAAGCATGGCTTATTAGAGTACATGCTTAGTGAGAAGATGAATGTAGTAGAGAATTCACTTTAAGACTACGGTATGGTCAAGTCTTATGCACATACCGAGGTTAACTACAGAATTCCTAGTATCCTTACAAAGGTTTCCTAGATTAATGCTGTTTACCACAATGTGACAGTATTATAAAGGATTCTAATACGGCAGCGCGCGATATATATAATTCTCTCATCCTTTCGAGAAACGCACACAACCTTTTAAATTCGGATATTGCTCAAGAGAAGTTGGGTGAGTCGGATGGGAAACATTCTCTTAGTGGCAGAAGTTGTTTCCCTGAATGGACTATACTACGTATATAAAAGTTTTTTTCCCACTAAGAACGGAATTAACATGTGAAGGATGTCGGGTACCATAAAGGCATAGATGTTATGGCACATAACCTAAAAAGAACTAGAAGGAAGCGCCAGCCTGGCGCAAATTGTGCCAGAAGCACCATCCAAGATATTTTCTCGTTTTAGCGAGTTATTAACCTAAGAGTCCAGTAGCCTCTCGGACAGCAGGGCTCGGTAACGGCAAGATTCGTTCCTGATTTCGTTACCCATTTAATCGAAAAGGGGTCGCTTACAAGGAATGATGAAATGATTTATTTTAATCACTTAGGCCAATTCCACGACTCTCTCATATCGCAAAGAGCATCGAGAATCTCTTTTTTCGCCCGGTTCGCGTTAACAAAAGAGAACCTATTTGGGAACAGACACGGAACGTAACGATCCTTGAAGAGGTTCGATGCAAGATTTTGCATGTCCGTGAGAACCTTCTCGATCGAAGATAATAACTGTTAACGTATGTCTAACATTTATTGAAAAGAGTTGTGAGAACCTGCGGAAAGTCTTCTTCATAGATCTCTTTGTAAGGTAGAAGACGAACAGGCTTCCTTTAGACTGCTTCTTTTTCCTCGAACCAAGAGAGGTAGCAATATAAGACATCTTTGTTTAAATTTAAAGAAGGGGAATAAACTTTAGCCTTTTTTCCCCTAGTTATAAATTCTTAACAGATATTAAGATAATTGGGCGTCAAAGGAAGAGAGGATGTATGCCTCATTTTGGCCTTAGAGAGGTTGGATTCACAGAAGTCACGTTCTTCTCACAGCATGTTTCGTAAGGCTTTTCCAAGAGTATCTGGATATTCTATCAGAATCTATTATAAATAGACCTATAAAACCTCTCCACTCTGAGTCTGTCCGCGTGCAGACTGACCAGAAGTGGACATGAATGAGAGGTTTTTTTCAAGGTAAATGACAATAGTCATGGCTAAGACATAGAATTGCTGCAGATCGTGCTAGATGGAATGAGGAAACTGTCCTCTTCCGATACCTCTGTGAACCACATAGCGAGGTTTTTTCTTCACTTTCAGAGGGAAGAATCACCTATGTATATATCTGCTATCAAAGAACGCAGTAAAAGGCCATACTCTGTCTCTACAAAGGGAATTAGAGATAACAGAGGATTAGGATCTTCGGGATCTTATACGATACCGCAATACGACAAGAGTAGGATATCATGTACTTCGAATGGGATTTTTTTTTTGTGGCCACAGATTCCGTGTTCCGACAAAATGGAACTGCTCCTCATCTAACTTCTTTGAGGAAGTTTATGAAGGAATTCTTTGTTTCTCTTAACCCTAAACGACCAAGAAGACAAGTGAATTTTTTGTGCATTGGAATCTCGCATCAGATTCAATGGAGACTCGGCAATGGGTTCTTGCCAGCATAGTATGTCTGGCAAAAGAAATAAATCCCTCTATTCCTGACGCAACGCTTTCAGAGAGAAGTTTAGTTGCCCAGGCAGGGTACTTACATTTTCATCTACAGAAGAAGAGATGGTTTAAACGTTTGCCTACAGAGTCTTCGGGTGCGATGAGGGCCTCAAATGCTTCCCAGAAGGTATTCAGAAGGATACAATAAGAGCTAGAAATCAGGGTTTCCGCCAATTTTCAGCTCAGAGTCTCCTTCGACTTCCAGACTCCTTCCCTTCCTTCGGGCAAGGATAGGGAAGATTCTGCAACGAGGAACCTCATCAACATGTAAGAAGAGATCTCGTTAGCAAAAGAAGTGTTCACGAAGGATCCTCCTCGGAGGAAGACTCTTCTCTCTCGTGTTGTTAGATATCCTGTCGTCTACTGGGTGTAGCTGACTAAAAAAATCACCTCCCCTTGCCAGGGGCCAAAAGCTCAAAGGGGAAGAATTTCTTCCACCCTTCTCCAGTCTCCTGATAACTATGTGGTTGTTCAGGACTCTCGGACAATGTAGCGCCAGCCAAGCGCCAAATGCCAATACAGGCGAAAAACGCCAGAGGCGGACAGTTCCAAGGAACTCTGTCATGGTCGGATACTGAGAAGGAGCGGGCCTCCAACCTGGCGCAAATGCGCCAGAGGCGAACAAATCGGACAGATATAAGAGTGTCCGATGTAGACATCGTCAGACAGCCTAGAGACTCTTCCAAGCTCGAAGCTCCAGCAAGTGTGGAGGAGCCAAGCCAGGCGCGAGGCGCCAGCCAGGCTCTAGGAGCCAGCCTCTAGGAGCACCAGGCTCTAGGAGCCAGCCAGGCTCTAGGAGCCAACCAGGCTCTAGGAGGCCAGCCAGGCTCTAGGAGCCAGCCAGGCTCTAGGAGCCAGCCAGGCTCTAGGAGCCGCCAGCCTCTAGGCCAACCAGGCCTCTGGACCACCAGGCTCTAGGAGCCAGCCAGGCTCTAGGAGCCAGCCAGGCTCTAGGAGCCAGCCAGGCTCTAGAAGCCAGCCAGGCGCCATCCAGGTGCCAGGCTCCTTCAAGGCTAGGCTCCAGTCAGGATTGAGGATCCATCCAGACGCAAGGCTCCTTCCAGTAAAGAGAAACCTAAAGCTCTGTCATGTAAGAGGGCTAGTCCCCATTGATATGATACAGGTTAAGGCTCTGCCATGTAAGTGGGTCAGCCCCATTGGCACGATCCGAGAAGGCTCTGTCGTGTAAGCGGGCTAGCCCCCATTGACATGATCCAGAAGGGTTTGTCAGTCATAGGTCCCTACCTCGCTGAAACTCTTGAGGCATGCAGACTCATAGACAGTAATCATGAAGTCTTCTGCCAGGCTCCAGGTGCCTTCCAGGCGCAAGGCACCAGCCAGACGCAAGGCGCTAGCCAGGAAGGAGGAGCCAATCAGGCACCAGCCAGGCGCGAGGCGCCAGCCAGGCGCAAGGCGCCATCTAGGCGCGAGGCTCCAGCCAGGCCCTAGGCGCCATTCAGGCGCAAGGCTCCAGCCAGGCGCGAGGCGCTAGACAGGCGCTAGGCGCCTGCCAAGCGCTAGCCAGGCTCCAGGCTTCACCCAGAAGAGATCTATATCAAAGAACGCCCTGGCCTTCTTTGAGACATTGTGATCTCCTAAGCACTTGATAAGTGCATTGATGATTCCTTCAAACAGCTGAGAATTAAAAGCGCATGAAGTGCGAGCTTTTCCGAATTCTTGTTCTTTCCCTAACAATATGTCATAAGGACATATTAGCTGTCACATACGGGAGATGCAACTCTGTGTTGACTTCCCATTATCCGAAGGATGTCAAGATAACCTTCGAGGGATCCTTCTCTCTTGGTTGATACGTGTCTGCGGATACATTGCTGGGATAGGGAGCAGATACTGATCCTTAACTAGTGAGTTAAATTTTATTTAACGTCGTGTTTTTTCTTTGGGTGGTTTGAAAGGAGTTTGTAGATAACTCTTTTCAACTTAAGCACTAACCCTCGTGTTAGGATCAGGTGATCGGGATCGGTGTTGTGCTCCTTAATTATGCCACTAGGCATAGGCATATTGTCATGTAAGAGGCTCTGTCGAGTAAATGGATAAGACCCCATCGACAGACCCACAAGAACTCTTAGCCATAGGTCACATCCTCGCTGAGGCTCTTGAGGCGAAGCAGATTCCTAGGCATTAGCCATGGAGGCTTCCGCCTGATCAAGTAGGAACCAAGGTTTTATTTATTTATTACCTACAACGTATGTTGTTTACCTGTCTATTCAGTAAATAGTTGTCTCTTTCCCACCACCAAGGGTGTCAATCAGCTAAGTATATATCTGCTGGGTAAGTTCCATGTACAAAAATGATATTGTTAAGATACAATAAAGTTTTGTACATACTTACCTGGCAGATATATACGATTGATGGCCCACCCAACCTCCCCTCAGGAGACAGGTGGAAGAGAAAATCTGGTTCTAGAACGGTAATCGTTCCTATTCCTGCCACCCAGCGGCAGGGGCGGTAGATCACCTGACCTACCTGCAGCGTGTGCCGCGAAATTCGAATTTCTGTCGGGGACGACGGAGTCTATAGCTAAGTATATATCTGCCAGGTAAGTATGTACAAAACTTTATTGTATCTTAACAATATCATGTTAGGGAGCTCTCTTCTGCTTGTTTGAGAATGGGCCATTACTGTAAGGTCATGGGGGAAGATTAATCATTATTGAGTGACACGGAGGAAATTGCACTTTTGTAGAATGTGACAGCAATGGTGTAGGATGTACACTTCAATAAGTCTCAGGCAATGCTGGTTGTGTATCAACTCTATGATTTCTATTTCATTTCACATATGAGGCCGTCACTCGAACAACCGTCCATCTGCACAAAACAGAAATCGGTGAAAAACGAGATTGAAGTTGTGCAATGTTTACATTATCATATTTCCGTTAATATTTATGCTGTGACATCATTTTTTTTTTTTTACAAATATGTGTTTAAATATTATCTGTCTGTCCAAACTGTACCTCAAACAACACCATAACTGCAAAAAAACTGAAGTCTGAGAAAAGTACAATAATATATTGTTTTGCAACATTGGAATGACAATATATTGTGCATTTATCATTCTAGTTACTCTTACTCTCCCTAGATTATGAATACAAAAAACATATTTCTGGGTCGACCTGTGAGAAAGCCACTATTCACAGGTCTCTTGCCATTTAGAGTATTCCTTCTCAAAACCTCAGAAAGGTTTACCAATGAGTAATCAGACCATAGCTTTGAACCAGAGCAGTAGTATATATGATATGCATATTGAACATTTTTCATTTTACCCTCCCCAGTAAGCAGCAGTTGTTGCTATGAAATGTTGGTTTGTTTATTACTTGATAGAAGACTGTTATTGTCCCCAGGGTATCATTTTGCCTCTTATGAAAAGAACTATTAGATATCACATGGAAATTTAGGGCTGATGCAGCAATAATTATTGAAGATCTGTAAAAGAGAATCTTCTGCCAATTCAGTAATGATTTTGATGTCATATCCTAAAAGCAGCTGGGGGAGTCATTCATGAGCTGACCAAAATGCATTAGTTGAAAGTCTGATGACAGAAGTGATTGGACCAGAAAAGTGAGAATATAGTTTGACAGTAGTTATTTACCATGTAAAGAAAAATACAGAGGATGAAGGGTTGCTTGAGCATGCATTGAACATTGGGAGGGCGCTGGAGGAGAGGCTGAGAAAACATTTTTAGAATCAACAAAAGTCAGTAATTTTTGACTGAAATCAAAAGAGGAAGCCTTTTTATCATGAGCCATATTTAAGGAGAAGCAACAACATAAGAGGGAAAGCTCTTACAGAGGTAGCACTTATTTGTTGGTCTTGAGAATTGTTAGACAAGTAGTGAGATGGACTTTGTGCAAGGGTGCCAGGAAGTCTCTGATTAAAATTAGAGATCTCTCTATGATGTATAGAATATATAACAAAGACAGAATAATTTAAGATCATTTCAATGATCAAGACTGAGGAAGCTACATACATAGGTACATAGATGATAGTAGTAAATAATCAAAAGAGAGCATTTTTGGCTGATATGGAGAAGGGTTCCTTGTCAATTTCAACCAAGGGTGAGTCAGGCATAAGCCCAAGGTTAAAGTTCAAGTTTCGCACACTTTTCCGCAATTTTGACTATTATATTCTGCTTATTGCAAATGCAAAAGAAATGATTATAAAGAAAGTCCCAGGTGTAATATCTCTGAAAGCAAAGGTTAGAGAGGCCTGTGGTATTGGTGAACAAGGGATGAAGGAGGTACATAGAGAAGAAGTTGTATAACAATGTTGTGGCCATCCCTTGAGGTAGTAATTCTTTTTGATTACTGTAGATTATTGCATATTTTACTATGCATATGCTTTTCATGTCTAATGCAAGACATCACCACCTGTCACCACTTACCTTGCGTGCATACATCCTGGATCGTGGAGCAGGTTTTGATACTGCAGTAAGGAAGATTAGGCACCTGAGATAAAGTACAGCAGAATTTTTTCAAGTGTATCTCACTAGTAAGAGGAGCAAAAATTATGCTTGTATAAGGGCACTTTTAAAGAAATGGGAGATGTGGACATTATGTGACGACTAAATGATAAGATTCATGGCTTGAGTGCAGTGGGATGACCATTAATTAAAATAAAGTTGCCCTGCAGGGGGATAGTGCTGTCAGTGCACCTCATGTGGTTTACAGTAGGCATTGCTTAAAGGTTTTTGGCAATGTCCCTTTGGCCCCTGGGTGCAACTTCTTTCATTATTTTTTCTGTACCTATGTTCATATTCTCTTTCTTCCATCAGACTTTCCCCCCTCTAACAAATGTTTCACAGTGAAACTGTAAGTTTTTGCTCCTGTTACAACTTTAAGACCTTCGTACTGTCCATTTCCTTTTCAGCGCTAAATGACCTAGTAGGTCCCAGTGCTTGGCCTTGGCCTAAATTTTATAATCCAATCCAATCCAAATGAAGTTGCAGAGATATGGTGTCAGAGAGGTTGGAAAATAGTCAATGATGTAAAAAATGGGATGAGGAGAAATTACAGCAAGGTTGAAGAAAGCGAGAGAACTTATTTGGTATCAGATTCCATAAAGGGAAAATCATACAATATTATTAATGATAATCAGATTTACATATAAGTGAAATATGTGAATGTTGCAACTTGTTTTAGTGGTCATGGATTTCCAAAGTAATTACTAGGCCTGCATTAGGTGACTTTTTCACAATTATCTTTCTTGCCATGGAAACTATCTCAAAAAGCCAGAAAAATGTACAGTTGTATCTGCTAAGTTCTGTTCACTTGTTTTTGAGAAATTGATTATACTAAATTCTTGGAAAAATTTTTGCCGAGCTGATGATGTGCTGCCATGGACTGTTTGAAGTAAGCAGTTTCCCTGAAAGTTGACTGTCTTGAGAATATTACTTTATATATATAATTATATATATATCTATATATATATTATATAATATAATATATATATAAATATATATATATTATATATGTATATCTTTACACATTTTTTAGATATCCTGTTGGCACACATAGTACACTAAAGATGAGGATTTATGTTAGTGTTACTCTTTTGTAGTTGTTACATGTTTTAAGCCATCTTGGTGGAGGTATACTTGAATATTAATAATTCACTTTTGAATCTAAAAATTAACTAGTATTAAAAAGGTTCAATTCTATGATTATAAAATGTTTCTTCATTTTGTAATATGCAAATTATACTAATTTAGTTAGCAGAAATAATTTATTTGAAATGATAGTGTTTTTATTCTTGTGTTACTTTTAGTATTCATGCAGTACAAAGTTATGGATGATCTTGAGTTATCTTGATTTTTTTATGATTCAGTATTGTCTTATTTGCAGGTGTACTTTCAAACTCCCCTAGCATTAAATTACCAGATGGTCTGAGTCCTGATCAAAAAAAGCGTATGAATGAGAACAAAGTGAAGGTGAGTACTTGCTAAACACAGCTTTGTTATGTATGCATTCTTATATGGTAATTGAGACCCAGTTTGCTCTGTGATGCTAATGTATGAGCATTCCTCCTGAGTCATGGCTCATATTGCTGTTTTCACATTAGCAGGCTGATTTATCATGTGTTAATATGTTACCTCAACTATCCTCGTATGCACTGTCTGCATGCAACTGCAGCCCACCACAATACATACATATGTGGATATACACTGAATAAAAAAACCTTCTGTTTGGCTTACAATGCATCCATGAGTTACGGTGAGGGATCTGTTCCAGCACTGCGTTATAAGTTGATTTCTGCCGTAGGTAGGTTTTTCAGTTAACAGCGCTCACGGCGCCATTAACTTGATTCCTATTCTTGCTGTTAGCACCGTCAACTGTGCTTATGGTGCCATAACTTGATGCAACATCATGTTACAGTGCTGAAAAATGCTGTTAATGGCTCTGAAAAAAGCACCGTAAAATTGAATCGCTGTAAGTTGGTGGCACTAAGTTGAGAATGTGTGGGTCAGTGCTTTTTGTACAGGTTGAAGAATTGATGGTAACGATGTTGAGATCTCATAAAACAATCTGATTGAGGGGTGATGTGGGGTAAGACCAGGAAGGGCTGGGAGAGCGCTCTTCTGGTTGGGAGTTGCAGCTATTATTGGCTCTAAAGTGAACAACGTCAAATATGTCATTTTTATACATTCAACTTCCCTGCCAGATATATACTTAGCTATAGACTCCGTCGTCTCCGACAGAATTTCAAATTTCGCGGCACACGCTACAGGTAGGTCAGGTGATCTACCGCCCTGCCCTGGGTGGCAGGACTAGGAACCATCCCCGTTTTCTAATCAGAATTCTTCTGTCGCCCGGACCATCAACATTGTTGTTGGTTCCTCTCGATTGGTTTTTCTTTTTTCACCGGCAATTGATCTTCTTGACCGACTTTTGGTGACGTATCTGGATTGTTGGATTGGCATACGCTTTTGTGGACTGTTTTGTGGACTTGATTTTGGAATTTTCTTTAATAATGTCTGACTCTGGTATGGTTGTGAGACGTTGTGTGAATGTAGGCTGCAAGGTGAGGTTGCCGAAAGCTTCGGTAGACCCTCACACGGTATGCAAGAGGTGCAGGGAGTATGAATGTTCTTTTACTAATACTTGTAAGGAATGTGAGAACTTGAGTGAGAACGAATGGAAGAATCTAACTAATTATTTAAAAAAGTTAGAAAGAGAAAGAGTGAGGAAGGCTTCTCATAGAAGTTTAAGTAGTTCTAGATCTGAACTAATTCCAAGCTTGGGATCTTCCCCAAGGGTAAGTATTGCTACTTCTCCTTCCATTGCAGCCCCTTCTCCTATTGCAGAACCTGTAGATCCAGCAAAAGAACTTGCGGATCTAAAAGCAGCCTTCAAGTTGATGGAAAACAAAATGGCTGCCATACAAGGTAAGGCTAGTGATTTTTCAGTGGACAGTGATATGAGTGTCCCCAGTGTAGTGGAGGGGGCATCTGGTCGGCTCAGCAACGCTCCTAGGTCTAGACCTCTTCCAAGCTCACATGCCCAGAGGAGAAGGAATGTCGAAAGCCGAAAGGAGGTTGTGGAGAATCCCCACCGATCAGGTGTCCCTTCGGCGGTTTCTGTGACACCCCAGACTGCCAAGGACCGCTATTGTAAAAGCGTCCTACGTGAGTGTTTCTCGTCGTCGGGATCTTCATCGCCGAGACGTGATTGGAGAGATTCAGATCGATCTCGGCCTCTCAAGAGGAGTTGGAAGGCTCCGAATATTGACTCGAGCCCTGAAAACTTCCCTGAGGAGTCTCCATCGGGAGTGAAGAAGGCAAGAAGAGCCATTCTTTCAACCAGAGTGAGAAGGAGGCAGGAGTTGGAGGCTATGGACTCCTCCCCTCCTCCTTCCCCTCCTCCCGAAGAGGATAAAGAGGAGGCTACAAAGAGGTTCATGATGGCGATGCAGGAACAGATTTCGTCGTTTGTAGGAGTCCTGTCAAAGGAGCCTCCTAGAAGGAAAGACACTTCCCTTCCTATTAAAAGATCCTCCAAACGTATGGAGGTATCTGCCTCCAGGATCGATACTCCTACTCGAGGTGAGGTTTCCGGTACGAACCTGGATGAAACGATCAGACGTCTGGCACCGGCCAGGAGTGGAGGAGTCACCCAGGAGGCAGGAGCCAAGAGCCAGGAGGTGAGGAGTCAACCAGGAGGCAGGAGCCAGAGCCAGGAGTGTAGAGGCATCCAGCAAGAGGGCAGGAGCCAGGAGGCAAAGAGCCAGGAGGCAGGAGCCAAGAGGCAGAGGCCAGGAGCCAAGAGGCAGGAGCCAGGAGCCCAAGAGGCAGGAGTCAGGAGCAGGAGCCAGGAGTCCGGAGTCAGGAGGCAGGAGTCCGGAGGTCAGGAGGCAGGAGTCAGGAGTCAGGAGGCAGGAGCCAGGAGGCAGGAGTCAGGAGGCAAGAGTCAAGAGCCAGGAGGCAAGAGTCGGGGACTCGTTCCTGGAGGTTATGACTCTTCTCCAAATAGGAGTCCTCTCCTTCAGAACATAGGAGGTCTTGGAAGGACTCTCCCTCCAAACTGAACTGACGTGAACTTTCTCCTTCGTCTGATCGAGGGTTAGACGAGTGTCTGATGACGAACCTCCTGCTAATGAGGGACTTTCTAGTTATAAAGTCTTGGCCATTACATTACTACTTCAAGAGTTTGGAGATTCTCTTAGTCCGGCGGCTCCTCCTTCTCCTCGTTCGCTCTTTTCGAGCTCAGCTACGGCTAAATCGTCGGCCTTTTTAAAAATGAAGCCTGCGATATCTATGAAGAAGGCACTCCATTCTTTAGATTCTTGGATGGACAAGAAGAAGGAGTTAGGAAAGACGGTATTCTGCATGCCTCCTTCCAGATTGCACGGGAAGAGAGGTATTTGGTATGGGACAGGAGAGACTATGGGTCTTTCTCTACCTGCTTCTGCAGATGCCGACTTTCCAATTTAGTGGAGGCCTCTAGACGTCACTCCTTAGGATCGGTCAGAGCGACGTGGAGCACTTCAGAGTTGAACCACTTTCTAAAGGGACTTTTTGTCACTTTAGAGGTGTTCAATTTTCTGGATTGGTCACTCGGAGTTCTGGCCAACAAATCTAAGGATCCGGAGTTTCTGAAAAACCCAGAAATTCTCCATAGCGTCCTGTCCTGCATGGACAAGGCAGTACAGGACGGTTCGGGTGAAGTGGCTTCCCTGTTTGGTGCTGGTCTCCTGAAAAAGAGATCAGTTTATGGATCCCTATTATCGAAAGGGGTTTCTCCGAGCCAGAGGACTGCCTTACTGTTCGCCCCTCTATCAGATCATCTGCTTTTTCCTTCTCAGTTAGTGAAGGATATATCTCGCTCGCTAACTGAGAAGGCGACACAAGACCTACTAACGCAAACGTCCAAGAAAGGACGCCCTGTAGTGTCGACGGTTAAGAAGGAATCTCGTCCTCCTCAGCAGCCCTTTCGTGGAGGTGCAGCGACTCGTCCTCCTGCCAGAAAGAAGAGCTCTGAAAAGAGAGGAAGGTCTTCATTTAGGCCCTTCAAGAAATCAAAGTGACTTGTTGCTCCTCCAAGCACCAGTGGGCGCCAGACTCCTGCAAACTTTGACAGGAGTATGGGCAAAAAGGGGAGCCGACCCTTGGTCAGTGTCGGTCCTGAAGAAGGGATATGTAATCCCCTTCGACGACAGCCCGCCCCTAACATCTACGCCTCGGGAACTGTCAGCGAGGTACAGAGACCCGTTAATGAGAAAGACTCTCCTTCAAATGGTGGAGCAAATGTGGGAAAAAGAGGCCATCGAACTTGTGCAGGATCCACACTCCCCGGGATTTTACAATCGCCTTTTTCTAGTACCAAAGGCATCGGGGGGGTGGAGGCCAGTTCTGGACGTAAGCGCTCTGAATCGCTTCGTACAGAAAAAGAAGTTTCGCATGGAAACGTCCGCCTCTGTAATGTCGGCTCTTCGTCCAGGAGATTGGATGGTCTCTCTGGGACCTGCAAGACGCATATTTCCACGTTCCCATTCACCATTTGTCAAAGAAATATCTTCGCTTTGTGATAGGAGACAAGATCTTTCAGTTCAGGGCTCTGTGCTTCGGTCTGTCTACAGCCCCACAAGTATTCACCAACCTGATGGCGAATGTAGCAAGATGGCTTCACCTAGAGGGGATAAACATCTCCCTCTACTTGGACGACTGGCTGATCAGGGCCAAGTCGAAGATTCAGTGCTTGGAGGACTTAGAAGTAACAAGGAACATGATAGATTCGCTAGGGTTGCTCGTCAACCTCGAGAAGTCACAACTGATCCCCAGCCAGAACTTGGTCTATCTGGGGATTCAGATGGATTCTCGGGGTTTTCGGGTATATCCTTCGCGAGAAAGAATCGCTCGAGGTTTGTCGAGAATCTCGAGCTTCTTAGAGAGAAAGAAACAGCTCAGCGAGGGATTTCCTGAGCCTTTTAGGGACCCTGTCTCATTGGAAAAGTTCTTCTCGCTAGGGAGACTTCACCTTCGCCCTCTTCAGTTTTTCCTCAAAGAGGTGTGGAGTTGGAAGACGGGTCAACTCTCGGACATCTTCCAACTTCCACAAGAAGTAAAAGATCATCTGAAGTGGTGGATCCCTCCGCTTCAAAAGAACGAAGGCGTATCGCTTGCTCTGCAGAACCCAGACCAAGTGTTATTTACCGACGCTTCGGAGTCGGGATGGGGAGCGACGCTAGGAGCAAGGGAGGTGTCAGGCACCTGGACAAAGGAACAGGTGTCCTGGCACATCAATTGCAAGGAACTTGTGGCCATACACCTAGCCTTAAAGTTCTTCGAAGAGATAGTCAGAGACGGGGTGATACAGATAAACTCGGACAACACGGCTCTGGCTTACATACGCAAGCAAGGAGGCACGCACTCTTTCTCCCTCTATCAGTTGACAAGACACCTGTTAACCTGGACGGGACGAAGAAAGAGGCATAACTCTCCTCACAAGGTTTGTTCAAGGGATCAAGAATGTGAGAGCGGACAGGCTGAGCAGGAGAAATCAGGTCCTTCCCACAGAATGGACTCTACACGAAGAAGTGTGTCGAAGTCTTTGGTCCCTGTGGGGGAGACCTCACATAGACCTGTTTGCGACGTTCCTCTCCAAAAGAATAGAGATCTTTTGCTCTCTAGTGGAAGATCCGAGAGCCTTCGCAATAGATGCGTTTCTCATGGATTGGTCGGGTGTGGACGCATACGCCTTTCCCCCGTTCAAAATCCTGGGGGAAGTGCTCAGGAAGTTCGTAGCTTCGAAGAGCACGAAGTTGACACTCATAGCCCCATTTTGGCCAGCCCAGGAATGGTTCACGGAGGTACTGGAGTGGATAGTGGACTTCCCCAGATCGCTTCCAAACAGACACGATCTACTCAGACAACCACACTTCGAGAGGTTTCTCATCAACCTCCCAGGTCTCGCTCTGACTGCCTTTCGACTATCGAAAGACTTGTCAGAGCGAGAGGCTTTTCTCGCAAGGCTGCGGGCTCTATCGCTAGAGCCCGCAGAGCTTCGACGAGAAGAGTATACCAGTCAAAGTGGGAAGTCTTTAGGAGGTGGTGTAAGGGTCAGAAGCTGTCCTCCTCCAGTACCTATATAGTGAATATTGCCGATTTCCTCCTCTTTCTGAGAGAGGAATCACACCTTATCTGTCTCGACAATAAAAGGATACAGAAGCATGCTGTCTTCAGTATTCATGGAATCTAGGCCTTGGACATTGCTAACGACAAAGATCTACACGATCTAATTAGATCTTTTGAGACTTCGAAAGCAGCTACTCCTAGAACACCTAGTTGGAATCTAGATGTGGTCCTGAAATTCCTTTCATCGGATAAATTTGAGCCTTTACATCTGGCGTCCTTCCGCGACGTCACTAGGAAATGCTTGTTCCTAGTGGCTCTCGCTACAGCCAAGAGGACGAGCGAATTACACGCTCTGGATTCCACGGTGGGGTTTAAAGGAGATGCTGCCATCTGTTCTTTCCAAGACAATGTTTCTGGCAAAGAACGAAAACCCATCAAAACCTTGGCCAGAAGTTTTGAGGTAAAAGGCCTATCTAACCTTGTAGGCAGAGAGATAGAGAGATCTCTCTGTCCAGTGAGAGCTCTTAAATACTATTTAGAGAGGAAGAGACAGATGGGAGCTTGTCAACAAGGTCTTTGGTGTGCGGTGAAGAACCCCAAAAGACTCATGTCCAAGAACGCCTTGGCTTTCTTTGTGAGAAGCGTTATTACGGACGCTCACAAGAACTGCTCGGAGGAATCCTTCGGTCTTCTAAAGGTCAAGACTCATGAAGTGAGGGCAGTAGCAACGTCTTTGGCGTTCCAAAAGAATATGTCTCTAAAGAATATCATTGAGACTAACATATTGGAGGTGCAATTCAGTGTTTGCATCTCATTATCTGAAGGATGTGAGAGTGACCTATGAGAAGTGCTTCTCGCTAGGTCCTTTTGTATCAGCAGATACAGTACTGGGTCTTGGAGCAAAGACTGATCCTTAATTTTGTGTTTTTTATCGTACATAAACCCTCTTGTCAGATATGTGCTTGGTTTTTCTAGTAGCAAGCTCACTACTGTCGCACGGGAGCAGAGTGTCATTGCTGGTAGGGGATCAAGGGTATGTATGACTAGTAGGGGAGTACAAAATTTTTTTTTTGTATATTTTGTAACTGAAATAGTGTTAATTAATGTTTCGAGTTTTTGGGTTTGTTTGTAAGGAGTTCGGGGTGGATAACTCCTTGCAATCTTAGAACTAACATGGATGTTAGGATCAGGTGATCGGGATCGGTTTTGTGCTCCTTGAACAAGGTGTATTGTCATGTTAGTGGAATAGCACCCAATGACAAAGGCCTTTAGGCTCTGCCGAGTAAGTGGATAAGACCCCATTGGCAGACCCACAAGAACTCTTAGCCATAGATCAATATCTCGCTGAGGCTCTTGAGGCTAAGCAGACTCCAAGGCAGTAGCCGCGAAGTCTTCAGCCTAATAAGGTAGGAACCAAGGTTTATTAATACCTACAACATATGTTGTTTACCTGTCTATTTCAGTAGTTAGCTGTCTCTTACCCACCACCAATGGGTGCTAATCAGCTAAGTATATATCTGGCAGGGAAGTTGAATGTATAAATGATATGTCATGTTACAATAAAGTTTATACATACTTACCTGACAGAAATATTATACGATTAATGGCCACCCAGCCTCCCCGCAGGAGACAGGTGGAAGAGAAGAATTCTGATTAGAAAACGGGGATGGTTCCTAGTCCTGCCACCCAGGGCAGGGCGGTAGATCACCTGACCTACCTGTAGCGTGTGCCGCGAAATTTGAAATTCTGTCGGAGACGACGGAGTCTATAGCTAAGTATATATCTGTCAGGTAAGTATGTATAAAACTTTATTGTAACATGACAATATCATTTTATTTATCACCTGTAAGTATTTGATGGAGATGCATCATGACTTCATGAATTGCTATGGCTGAGAGAGTGCTCTTCTACTAGGTAGCTTTCATGACTGTTTTTGGCTCCAAAGCTACACCATTGTTTGTTGCCTCTGAGTGGCTGATAGGGATGCATCATAACTCCATCAGAAGTTTTGATCTCTTATTCCAGCTAAAGTCTAATAATGAGATAGCAGCTGATGTTGCCCTGGTAAGATGGAGGAGGGAACCACTGAAATGACAACGACAGCAAGTATGATGCATCGCGACTTGCAAGCTGTGAAGAGATGAGGAGGATCTTTGATGGCTTCATTGAGCTGATGGAGAATCCCAATATTGACCTCAGCTGTTGCCCCTTAGAGTTAGTTGTAAAAGTTTTAGAAATGCGGCAGGTAGTGATTAATGGGCAGATTCTTTGGACTTCATGCCAGATCCCTTTGGGAACTTCTTCAAACCCCTGACACCTCTGTATCCAAACTCATCATCATCTACTTCTTTGGTAACTGTCCTTCAGCTCTGAACCAAAAGCAAGTGCTTCAACAGTCTTTGCTGGTGTGGCAGGTTCTTCCAGCCAAGAATCTGATTTGTGTTTACTGCTGCTTGAAGACCACTACAGAATTTTATTCTTCTGATCAGTTCACCGCTTTCTGACCTCTTGGAGGAACATAGGCAGAGGAGGAGGAGGACTTAAACCCCTTTCGTGAATTTTTCAAATCCAGCCTACATACATCAGCAGTTTTGGCATTGCTCATAGTTGAGAGAGATTCAGTGTTAAATTGGAACCTCAAAAGTTCAAGCAAGGATGCAGTACCCTACTACCCTAAAGCAATTCCCCTTGTACTTTATAATGTACTTACTTACATTTTTATCTATTCATTAATTTTTTTTAATAACTGATCTCTTCTCTTTCCTGTTAACTTTTACTTTCAAATGAGCATCATTTTCCTTGGAAGCTTGAATTTCAAATTAATAGCCCCCTTTTGGCTTATTCCATATGAATAGGGTTCATCGTCTGAATATTGTTGATAATAATTATGATAACTATAATGAACTAGAATTATACTGTATGTCTGTTTTCAAGTAAACCATAAACAATGTCATTCAGATTTTGTTAATATTGTGTAAAATTCATGGGACAAGTTAGATTAGGATCAAACTTGCATTCCTACCGAGAGTCATGCACTAGTGATAAAGATGAGCAGGTAGAGATCAAATGAGAACCCAAGGCAGGTTCAAGGAAGTTCAGTTAATTTTGGTTATACTAAGATACAAGAGAAGAAATAAGGAAGACAAAGAATACGTCTCTATCTTCCTCAGAGGTGGATCAGGTAATATTACAACTCTTGGTTAGCCTGTCCTTACATTATTAATGTTTGTATTTATGGAACATGAAGGTTATTCCAAATTTGACGGTGTGCTCTCATTTTGTGAGCACCTGGTTTTGCTTACTGCACCTAATTTTTTAATTTACTGATCATATTTTTGTGGTAAAACTATATTGCATTAAAATAATATTGTGTATGTCATTTTGCTATTAAATATGAAACTGAATTTGGTGTTGTGTAGCATATTGCTTATCTCAATTTAGAAGTGTTTTAAGGGAATTTAAGTATACTTGAGCTTTTCAGGTATAACTGTAGTTAAGACGGTTGTAATTTACTTTGTTATTGAAGAAATACTCACCTAATTTTTTTATTTACTGATCATATTTTTGTGGTAAAACAATATATTGCATTAAAGTAATGTTGTGTATGTCATTTTGTTTTTAAATAAGAAACTGAATTTGGTGTTGTATAGGATATTGCTTATCTCATTGTAGAAGTGTTTTAAGAAAATTTTAAGTGTACTTGAGCTTTTCAGGTATAGCTGTAGTCAAGACTGTTGTAATTTACTATGTTATTGGATAAATGCAAAAATTTTTATAGTTACTAGATGTCATTGATATTATGGTTGCTTATTGATATGTTTTTTTTTCTGCTTAGGCCGAAATTAAGCTGCAGAGTAAGAAAACACCTGCACTTCATAGCAATATGGGTACGAGTTGGTTTATGGCTCTCAAGCAAGAATTTTCAAAACCTTACTTTGATGAGGTGAGTCTTATTTCCTTATGTCAGTGAGGTTTATCTTAAACAAAAGTAAACACTGATATTTTATGTATTTTTTATTTGCTGTAGCTCAGTATGGTAGGTCATTGAGATTCATGTAAATGTTTTGCTAGCTGGCAGTAATTACCAAGTTAAAGTGATCAATATTGGGAATGTGATTGATTGGTGAATAATGTTTGAAGATCTTTTTTACTGTGTCTTTGGAGGGTGCCTTGATAGGTGTTTTGTTCATGCCTCTTACCTGACAGATATATATATAGCTGTATTTTCTGAAGTCCGACAGAATTTCAAAACTCCCGGCACACGCAGTGGGCGGCCAGGTGGTAGTACCCATTCCCGCCGCTGGGAGGCGGATATCAGGAACCATTCCCATTTTCTATTCATATTTTTTTCTGTCGCCGGTCGGTAAACTACTGTTTACAGACCTCCGCCTAGGATTTTTTGGATTTGACTCGCATTTAAGTATCTGATTGACTTTTGGTATTGATTTTGGATTGTTGGATTGGCATACGCGATAGTGGACCGTTTTTTGACTTTGGATTGGCTTTTCTGTAAACGTGATGTCTGGATCAAGTGCGGTGAGTTTCAGAGTGTGTGTGAGGAGTGATTGTAAGGTGAGGCTACTGAAATCATCAGTAGACCACCACACAGTATGTATGAGTTGTAGGGGGCATGTTTGTTTGGTGGATGATTGGTGCAATGAATGCGATGGATTGACCGATGATGGATGGAAGGTGTATGATTCCTATCGGCGTAAATTGGAACGCGATAGGATCAGGAGGTCTTCCTCCAGGAGTGGTTCTACAAAAGGTAAGGGTACTAATATTTCACCTGCTATAACACCTGTAGATTTTGTATCTCCTAAACCTGTGTTGTTGCCTTCGGGCCCTGAATCTGTGTCGGGAGAAAATGTGCCCTTTCTCTTATTTTGGAGTCTCTACGTACTCTGGAGACCAAAGTGAAAGCCTTGGAAACTGGCTCAGTGCAAGTGCGTGATCGTGCCCCTAGTGTTGTGGAGGGGGCGTCAGATCGGCCCCATAATGCCTCTAGGCCTAGACCGCTATCGGACTCCCAGGAATCAGGGAGGGGATATGTCGAAAGCCGCAAGAGGGTTACGGGGGCTCCCCACCGATCTGGCGTCCCTTCGGCAGGCCTTGTTGCAAAGTCCCAGGCTGTCAAGGAGCGCGTATCCTTAAGGACTGCTTTTCGTCCTCCGAAGCGTCCTCCCCGCGCAAGGGGTGGAGAGACTCTCGTCCGCTGAAAAGGACGTTTCGTGTTGAGGACGCTTCACGGCCTGTATCGCCACTTTCTTTGCGCTCTTCTCCGGACGCGTATGACGCTTTTCCGCCTCAGAAGAGAGGTAGGATCTCATCCGACGAGGACGCTGGGTTGCGCGCACAGGCGCGTATCCCTGAGAAGCAGGTAGCTGTACCTGTGAGAAGGAAGGAGGCGTCCACTGACCCCTCGTCTTCTCGCAGGATCAGCCCTGCTCCCTCTGTTCGTTCTTCTCCAACGAAGAACATTCTTTTGTCCCTTCAGGACCAGTTATCAACGCTTATGGCTCAGAGGACTCGCCCAGCAACAGTCGAGCCTAAGCGGAGGAAGGACCTTAGGCTGTCCGTCAAGAGGACGAAGCAGTCTCCTTCTCCCTCTCCTCGTTCGTCTCTTTCGCCGATTGCGTCTCCTTCGGCGATTCGCCGATCTCGTTCGCCCGCTAAGAAGATGGGTCGTCAGGACGCTTTCGTTCCCTCTCAACGTCATGGGCAGGCTGCTTGCCATGATTCTCGAGAGGACGCTCAGGACGCTCGGCAGGACGCTTGGCAGGACGCTTTTCAGGACGCTTCGGAGGGCTCCGAGCAAGAAGACGACGTGTACCAGGACGCTCGGAAGGACGCTCGTCGTGACGTGTCTCCTTTTAAAGAGAAAACAGATACCTTTTCGTTGAAGAAACGTAAGGACGCTTCTCTTGGAAGGAAGGCGGCCTCGGTCGTCGTTAAGGACGCTCATCGCCGTCAGGACGCTCTGCCTACTTCGAGCGGTAAACGCCACAAGGAAGACAGCCTAGATAAGGCTTCTACTATTAAACAACGGGGGTCTTTGATTAAGGCAAGACCCGATAGACGTACGCCCTTTCCGGAGAGGCGGTCTCCTCCTCCGATTAGGGAAGAAGGAGAATTGAGTAGTCCTGCTGACTCTGTTGAAGAGGAACCTTTTGCTGCCTCTTCAATCTCGGACTACAAAGTTCTTGTGCGGCTGTTGCGCTCGTCCTTCAGGGACAAGTTCCAGCCTGCAGCTCCCAAGTCTCCTCCTTCGCAGTTTTCATCCTCGAAGACATGTAAGACCCCGGAGTTTGTCGAAATGAAGACTTCGCTCTCCACTAAGCGGGCCTTCAAGAAACTCCAAGACTGGATGGAACGAAGGAAGGATCAGGGCAAGACAACTTTCGCCCTTCCTCCCTCTAGACTCAGCGGTAAAGGAGGTATTTGGTATGAAACCAAAGGAGACGTGGGTGTGAGAATTCCTTCTTCAGCTCAAGGGGATTTCTCCAGCTTGGTGGACTCTCAGAGGAGGTCCCTTTTATCCACTGCTAAAGTAACCTGGACCCCTACGGAGACAGACCATCATTTGAAGGGGCTGCTGCGGACTCTTGAAGTCTTCAACTTCTTGGACTGGTGCTTGGGAGTTCTAGATCTGCAATCTAGAAGCCCAGAGTCTCTCAGTTTGGGGGAGCTGTCCAGTGTGCTATCGTGCATGGACAAGGCCGTCAGGGATGGTTCAGAGGAGCTTGACGTCCGGCAGTTCCTTCCACTTCTTCGTCTTTTGTGCGACCGCCGAAGAAGGTTAAACCCTTTCGTGGGGCTCCTCCCTCGAGAGCAGCTCCTCGAGGGAGAGGGCTTGCAAGAGGAAGAGCTTCCTTCAAACCCAAGCCATCCAAGTGAAACGCATGTCCTTCAGACCAGTCGGAGCCAGACTGAAGTCCTTTGCGGGAGCATGGAGAGAGAGAGATACGGACCCTTGGTCCCTCAAGATCGTGGAGCAGGGGTACAAGATCCCCTTTTTAGATCCTCCTCCTCTTTCCACGACTCCCAGAGACCTTTCTCCATCTTATCAGGGAGAAAAGAAACAAGTGTTGTTCGATCTTTTACAACAGATGATCGAAAAAAGAGCGAGGGAACAAGTCGCGGACCTGGGGTCTCCAGGCTTTACAACAGGATTTTCCTAGTACCAAAGCAGTCGTCGGGTTGGCATCCAGTCCTAGATGTAAGCAGGCTCAATCTCTTTGTGGAAAAGACCAAATTCACGATGGAGACGCCTCAGTCTGTTCTGGGAGCCTTGAGACCGGGCGACTGGATGGTGTCCTTAGACCTGCAGGACGCGTACTTTCACATCCCGATCCACCCTCTTTCAAGAAAGTACCTAAGATTCGTCTTGGGCAAAAAAGTGTGGCAGTTCAGAGCTCTTTGTTTCGGTCTGACCACGGCTCCAATGGTGTTCACCGTAGTCATGAAGAATGTGGCGAGGTGGCTACACTCTTCAGGGATAAGAGTTTCCCTTTACCTCGACGACTGGCTTATCAGAGCGTCGTCGAGAGAAAAGTGTCTGAAGGACTTGCAGTTCACGTTAGCCCTAGCGAAGTCCCTGGGACTTCTTGTCAACCTCGAAAAGTCGCATCTGACCCCGACACAGTCCATCGTGTATCTGGGGATTCAGATGGATTCAGTGGCTTTTCGAGCGTTTCCGTCCCAGGAACGTCAGCGGCTAGGATTAGAGAAAATCTCAGCCTTCTTGGGGAAAGAAACTTGCTCGGCGAGGGAATGGATGAGTCTGCTGGGCACCATTTCCTCGCTAGAAAGGTTTGTTTCTTTGGGAAGACTGCACCTCAGGCCTCTCCAGTTTTTCCTTGCGGACGAATGGAAGGCCAAGGACGATCTCAATGCGATCTTGAGAATCTCAGAGTCAACAAAGAGCCATCTAAGATGGTGGTTCGATCCGCAGAAGCTACAAGAGGGCTTGTCCCTAAGTCTTCTGAGCCCCGACCTAGTGTTGTTCTCAGACGCTTCCATCGCGGGCTGGGGAGCAACACTAGGAGGGGAGGAAGTGTCAGGCTCCTGGAGAGGGGAACAGGCAGCCTGGCACATAAATGTCAAAGAACTAGCAGCGATCTTTCTGTCTCTGCAGTTCTTCGAAGGGAGTTTGACGAACAAAATCGTTCAAGTAAACTCCGACAATACCACAGCACTCGTGTATTTGAAGAATCAGGGAGGAACACACTCCAGGATTTTGTTTCACCTGGCGAAGGAGATTCTGCTGTGGGCAAAAAGGAGAAAGGTTACGATCCTGACGAGGTTCATTGCAGGAGTGCAAAACGTCAGGGCGGACCTTCTCAGTCGTCAGGAACAAATCCTACCGACGGAATGGACCTTACACAAAGACGTGTGTTGAGACCTTTGGAAGTTGTGGGGACGTCCTCTGGTCGACTTATTCACGACGTCGAGGACCAAGAGGCTTCCTCTGTATTGCTCCCCGGTCCTAGATCCAGAAGCAATCACTGTGGACGCGTTGCTATGGAGTTGGACGGGCTTAGACCTGTATGCCTTCCCGCCATTCAAGATCATGGGGGAAGTCATGAGGAAGTTTGCGGCTTCAGAAGGGACGAGGTTGACCCTGATCACCCCGATGTGGCCAGCGAGAGAATGGTTCACAGAGGTCATGTCTTTCCTTGTAGACTTTCCAAGGACGTTGCCCTGGAGGAAAGATCTACTCAAACAGCCTCACTTCGAAAGGTATCACCAAAACCTCTCCGCTCTGGGTCTGACTGCGTTCAGACTATTGAAAAGTTGGCCAGAGCGAGAGGTTTTTCGAAAGCAGCTGCGAGAGCAATCGCAAATGCAAGACGTGCATCTACAAGAGCTGTATACCAATCGAAGTGGGCTTCCTTCAGGGCATGGTGTAAAAAGGAGGGAGTTTCCTCTTCCACGACCTCTGTGAACCAGATAGCCGATTTTCTGCTCTTTCTTAGGAATGTGCAGAAATTAGCAGTCCCTACCATTAAGGGATATAAGAGCATGTTGTCAGCGGTTTTTAGGCACAGAGGCCTGGACCTTTCTGACAACAAAGATATTCATGATCTCTTGAAATCTTTTGAGACTTCGAAGATTCCCCAAGCGAGACCGCCTTCATGGAACCTTGACGTAGTTCTTAGGTTCTTAATGTCGAGTCCTTTTGAACCTCTTCAAGCAGCGTCTCTTCGGAACTTGACAAGGAAGGCTCTTTTCCTAACTTCTCTGGCGACGGCGAAGAGAGTTAGTGAAATACAAGCTTTTAGTCATCTAGTGGGATTCAAAGGAGACAACGCTGTCTGCTCTTTGAGCCCAACTTTCTTGGCAAAGAATGAAAATCCTTCTAACCCTTGGCCGAAAAGCTTCGAGATCAAGGGTATGTCAAGTCTGGTGGGCCAAGAACCAGAGAGAATCCTGTGCCCTGTCAGGGCTCTCAAGTTCTATGTGCATAGAACAAAAGAGGTAAGAGGTCCCTCAGGTAATCTCTGGTGCTCTGTGAAGAGACCAGAATTACCTTTATCTAAGAATGCTGTTGCTTTCTTTCTGAGGGACGTCATTAAAGAGGCTCATTCATCTTGCCAGAAGACTGATTTGAGCCTCTTACGAGTGAAAGCTCACGAAGTTAGAACTGTCGCTACCTCTCTTGCCTTCCAAAAGAACATGTCAATCAAGGACATTCTTGATGGCACCTTTTGGAGGAGCAACTCTGTTTGCCTCACATTACCTAAGGGATGTGAGAACGATTGATGACGACTGTAATTCTCTTGGGCCATACGTTTCTGCAGACACAGTCTTGGGGGCTGGAGGTAGCTCTCTCCCTATCCCTTAGTTAGGTTTAGGTTAGTTTTAATTGTTGTGTTTTTGGGTTGTGGTGAGTCTTGTATGAAGATCTCCCATCCCTTAGTTTAGTGTTCAGGGGGTCTTTGGATAGTTGGTCAGGTGGTGGTCAGTTGCTTCGTTGCCCTCATATGATGGCTCGATGGTCTTGTCACGTTGAGGTCACGTCCCAGTTGACAGATCATCCAGAGCGCACCAGCACTACAGGTCTCCACCTGGCTGGCAACTCTGATTAAGCAAAAGCAGGCTTAAGTGACAGTAATCACAGAGTCTACTTTGCTAACAGGTGAGGAACCAAGGTGTACATCATCTACTTAATTTAAGTTTCCTACAAATCCGTATTCTGTTCTTCTTCCCACCATCCGAAGGTGGGATTCAGCTATATATATATCTGTCAGGTAAGTGGCATGAACAAAATGTTATTGTTATAATACAATTAAGTTTGTTCATACTTACCTGGCAGATATATATAATTAGAGTGCCCACCCTCCTCCCCTCAGGAGACAGTGGCATTAATAAAATATGAATAGAAAATGGGAATGGTTCCTGATATCCGCCTCCCAGCGGCGGGAATGGGTACTACCACCTGGCCGCCCACTGCGTGTGCCGCGAGTTTTGAAATTCTGTCGGACTTCAGAAAATACAGCTATATATATATCTGCCAGGTAAGTATGAACAAACTTAATTGTATTATAACAATAACATTTTTATTGTTTCTTTTTGTGATGTGCTAACAATACATGTGGAATGCATGTAGCTTTTGCACAGAATACCTTACATTGAAGATTATTTTTTTATAGTGGCGCAGAGACCATAATGTGAAACAGAAGGCAAAGTGAACTAAAACATTTCTATTGTTCTGCATACTATTTCTTCATGCATTACATTTTTTACCTAAGTGCACTTTGCTGCTCCTGCCTTTGCACACCGTATAAGTAGATTCATTACTACTTGGTTTATGATATTCCCAGTTTATTCAAGCCACGAATTTTAGCATTGGTAGTACAGTGGTACCTCGAGATAGGAAATTAATCTGTTCCGAGGCGGCCTTCGTATCATGAGCTTTTTGTATCTTGGACCGCATGTTACATGTAAAATGGCTAATCCGTTCCAAGCCCTCCAAAAACACCCCAGTAAATTTCATAATAAAGGGATTTTGACAAAGGAAAAATCTATTTCTGGGGGAAGACCTGTGTCGCCCGGTGAACCCGTCCCTCTTTCTTTTCCTGATCCCCACCCTGTAGCCAGTCCAAGCTTGGGTGCGTATTCCAGGAATAAGATGCCAGGCGTGGGTGGTTGTAGTAGCGAGCAGAAGGTAGATGTAGTACTCCTTGTAACAGCTCTTGCCTTGTGAGGGACTTTGAAAGGAATCTTCTAATTGGCAGAAGTCCTGTGATAGTGGCCTCCACTCGCCCCAGTGCTTATACCGACGCCCTTTGGTGATCGAGCGGAGGGTAGTAACTTCAGCATTCCTTTTTAGCTTTTTTTTTCTGGTATATTTAGAATCTATCTATACCTAGAAATGTGTGCTACAGGACCATTTCACTGGGTGACACAGGTCTTCCCCCAGAAATAGATTTTTCCTTTGTCAAAATCCCTTTTCTGGGTTCGACCTGTGTCGGCCAGTGAAATAGTATCAGAGAATTGCCATACAAGCTTGAAAGATACAAAACAAAAATATATAAGGAATAATGAAACTTAAAGTTCACCAAAGAATAAATTTAATAAGCAGTGAAAAGAAACAAGCAAACTCAGCTGAATTCTTAAAATTAGGAACGGAACCCCTGCCGCTAACCGAGGGCCGCCTGTACATACAAGTATGTACAATAACAGGTAAGGAATACAAAAAGTGGGTCCCAATCGCTATATACAAGTCCGGTGACGGAATGGCAAGCAAACCAGCCCGGCACCGGGGGGCGAAGATTGGTAGGGAATACGAGCGAGGTAGGTAGGAAGGAGTGAGTATCAAGGGAAAAGGGCTAAGCAGAATGAGCAATAGAAAATAGTTTTAGGACTCGGTCATCTCAGGGGAAACTATGCTCCCTGCCGCCACTGCTGAGAATTTAAGGGCCTCTAGATTCTTGAGATAGTGGCGTTTAAATACTGCCGGAGATTTCCAACCCGTATATTTCTTCAGGTCCTCGAAGTTCATATTGTGAAAATAGTTAATCGAGGTAGCCACTGCTCGGATATCATGGACATGTGGGACTGAATCCGGATTGGCTTGTTTAATAAAATAAAGGATTTGTTGTCTAATACCTTTTAAGGAAATTGTTCCGCCTTTCTCTCTAATAAAAAGGGGACCTGAAGACTTTTTGGAAGTCCTGGCCAGATAGGATTTAAGAGTGACGACAGGACACAATGATGCGTTCTGCGTAAGGGAAACAATCTTCCACGGAGCTCACCTGTTTTGTGGGTCTTCATTCTTGGCCAAGAATCCGATCCGGGGATAGTAGCACTTCACCCCGATGGAAGGAATTCGACATGGTTTGGGTCTCTAGAGAGAGCCGACAGTTCAGATATTCTGGCGCCTGAAGCCAGGCTCATTAAGAATAATGTTTTCCTGAGAAGGGTTATATATGAGCATGAATCATTATCAGTGTCTGAGGCTAATTTAACCCTTAAACGCCGAAGCGGTAAAAAAAAAAAATGTCTCCCGTGTGCCGGAGACGTTTCAGAGTGAGCGCAGAAGCGGAAAAAATATTTTTTTCAAAAAATCACAGCGCGCTTAGTTTTGAAGATTAAGAGTTCATTTTTGGCTCCTTTTTTTGTCATTGCCTGAAGTTTAGTATGAAATCATCAGAAATTAAAAAAATTATCATTATCATATATAAATAATGCGATATATGATAGCGCAAAAACGAAATTTCATATATAATTGTATTGAAATCGCGGTGTGCGCAAAACGGTTAAAGGTAACAAGTTACTTTTTTTTTCGTTGTAATGTACACTAAATTGCAATCATTTTGGTATATAACACATTGTAAAACGATAAAAGCAACACAGAGAAAATATTATCACAAAATAATGCATGAATTCGTAACGCGCGGACGTAAACAGATATTTTTTTCAAAACTTCACCATAAATCTAAATATCATCCTAGAGACTTCCAATTTCTTTCAAAATGAAGACAAATGATTGAATATTACTATACTGTAAGAATATTAGCTTACAAATGCAGTTTTCGATCTCTCTCTCTAGAGAGAGCCGACAGTTCAGATATTCTGGCGCTTGAAGCCAGGCTCATTAAGAATAATGTTTTCCTGAGAAGGGTTATATATGAGCATGAATCATTATCAGTGTCTGAGGCTCAATTTGACCCTTAAACGCCGAAGGCGGTATAAAAAAAAAAAAAATGTCTCCCGGTGTGCCGGAGACGTTTCAGAGTGAGCGCAGAAGCGAAAAATATTTTTTTTCAAAAAATCACAGCGCGCTTAGTTGTGAAGATTAAGAGTTCATTTTTGGCTCCTTTTTTTGTCATTGCCTGAAGTTTAGTATGAAATCATCAGAAATGAAAAAAATTATCATTATCATATACGTATAAATAATGCGATATATGATAGCGCAAAAACGAAATTTCATATATAATTGTATTCAAATCGCGCTGTGCGCAAAACGGTTAAAGGTAACAAGTTACTTTTTTTTTCGTTGTAATGTACACTAAATTGCAATCATTTTGGTATATAACACATTGTAAAACGATAAAAGCAACACAGAGAAAATATTATCACAAAATAATGCATGAATTCGTAACGCGCGGACGTAAACAGATATTTTTTTCAAAAATTCACCATAAATCTAAATATCGTCCTAGAGACTTCCAATTTCTTTCAAAATGAAGACAAATGATTGAATATTACTATACTGTAAGAATATTAGCTTACAAATGCAGTTTTCGACCTCTCTCTCTAGAGAGAGCCGACAGTTCAGATATTCTGGCGCCTGAAGCCAGGCTCATTAAGAATAATGTTTTCCTGAGAAGGGTTATATATGAGCATGAATCATTATCAGTGTCTGAGGCTAATTTAACCCTTAAACGCCGAAGCTGTAAAAAAAAAAAATGTCTCCCGTGTGCCGGAGACGTTTCAGAGTGAGCGCAGAAGCGGAAAAAATATTTTTTTCAAAAAATCACAGCGCGCTTAGTTGTGAAGATTAAGAGTTCATTTTTGGCTCCTTTTTTTTTGTGGGATCATATTCGCACTAGAAGACTTTCAATTATAATGGAAATCATCAGAAATTAAAAAAATTATCATTATCATATATAAATAATGTGATATATGATAGCGCAAAAACAAAATTTCATATATAATTGTATTGAAATCGCGGTGTGCGCAAAACGGTTAAAGGTAACAAGTTACTTTTTTTTTGTTGTAATGTACACTAAATTGCAATCATTTTGGTTATATAACACATTGGTAAACGATAAAAGCAACACAGAGAAAAATATTATCACAAATAATGCATGAATTCGTAACGCGCGGGACGTAAAACATATATTTTTTTCAAAAATTCACCATAAATCTAAATATCGTCCTAGAGACTTCCAATTTCTTTCAAAATGAAGACAAATGATTGAATATTACTATACTGTAAGAATATTAGCTTACAAATGCAGTTTTCGACCATATCTGACGAGTTAAAGTTGACCGAATGTCCTCTTTTTTTAATTTTTTTTATATATTTTTGATTTTTTTTAATGCAATTATTTCAGAAATAAGAAAAAAGCTACAACTTTCAATATTTTTCGTTTTATTTTACATGAAATTGCACACATTTTCATATATAAAACTCTATGAAATGCCTAATATAAAACGGAGCAAATATTCCGAGAATGGGACTTACGCATTTCGGAGTTTTGTGGCGGAGAATCCGCGCACGGAGGGAAGGAAAGTTTTTTTTTTAAATTCACCATAAATTTAAATATTGCTCTAGAGACTTCGAATTTGTTTCACGATGAAGATAAATGACTGAATATTACTAGACTGTAAGAGTTTTAGCTTACAATTGCGTTTTTCGACCATTTCGGTAGAGTCAAATTTGACCGACGTGTTTTTTTTTCTATTTATCGTGATTTATATGCAATATTTCGAAAATGAGAAAAGCTACAACCTTCAACTATTTATTGTTGTATTATACATGAAATTGCGCACATTTTCATATATAAAAACTTTATGTAACGGCTAATTTTGTACAAGTAACTTACCCAGCAGATATATACTTAGCTATAGACTCGGTCGTCCCGACAGAATTTCAAAACTCGCGGCAACACGACAGGTAGGTCAGGTGATCCACCATTCCCGCCGCTGGGTGGCGGGGTCTGGAACTATTCCCGTTTTCTAAGCCATATTTCTCTGTCGGTTGAACGGACAACACCTATTGTTCGTTCCTCCATCTTGGATTTCAACTCGTTTGCCGAGAATTTGGATTGGTTTTTTTGGTGACGTATTCTGTTTTTTCTCTGGCTTGGCATACGCTTATTGTGGACTGTTTTTCGACTTTGGTTTTGACTACTCTTTCACGATGTCTGACGCTAAGGCTTCACCTATGTTTTAGAGTTTGGCAGTAGGGAAGACTGTAAGGTTAGGCTGCCTAAATCGGCATTAGATCCGCATAGTATTTGCGCTAAATGCAGGGAGAATGAATGTTCTTTTATTAACACCTGTGTGGAATGCGAGAACCTTACGGAGCTTGAATGGAAGGAATTATCATCATATGTTAGGAAGCTTGAGAGAGATAGAGTGAGGAAGGCTTCAGCTAGGTCATCAGTAGATCTTGATCCTTAGAACAAGAAATTAACTCTCCATCTAACAATTTTCCCTTAGCCTCAGCTGCTTCTCCCTGTTCTGAATCCAAAGATTCTCATCAGAGAGGGAAAATGTAAAAGCTTCAATTAAGAAACTTCAAGCTCAGCTACGAGCTCTAAACCAAGGTAAGAGTGGTGATAGTGACTTGTGCAGTGTCCCCAGTGCAGTGGAGGGGGTCGTCTGACCGGTTCCTCATTGCTCCTAGGCCTAGACCTCTTCCAAAAAACTCCCAGGACCAGGGGAGGAGGAATGTCGAAAGCCGCAGGGAGGATGCAGAACATCCCCAACGGTCAGGCGTCCTTCGGCAGATCCTGTTGTTAAGTCCCAGGCTGCCTCGATTGCCGCAGAAAAGGCGTCCTAAAGGAGTGTTTTCGGCCTCAGACTCTCCTCTCCTAAACGAGGATGGAGTTCGTCCTCCCGTTCGTCGCCCTTTGAAGAGAGAACCTGGAAGGCGCCTAAAGGAGACGCTGCTGACTCCAGCCCAGAGCGTTTTCCCCGAGGATTGGCCTTCGGGACCTAAGAGGACTAGACAAGAGGGAGCCTGCTACTTCAGGAATCCGACCTAACCAAAGAACTAACTATGAAATTTTTAAAACTGGTTTGGTTTAATCAATGCAAAGAGCCAGTTTAGCGGTCTCTCGTAGGCTCTTTTGCTAAGGACTCTACAAGGAGGAAGGATGGCTCCGCTCCCTGTTAAGAGTTCCGCTAAGCGTCCATTCCTTCGTAACCGGAGAGAACTCTCACGTTCTCCAGGGCGTTTATCGCCTTCGTCAAGGGACTCGTCGGATAGGAGTTGTTCTCCTGAGAGAAGAGCCCTTTCGCCCTATAGGCTGGCTTCCCCGAAGCGCCCTCTTAGACACAGCGCATCGAGCAGAAGTCTCGATCGGTTTAGATACAAGGAAACCGGAAAACCGATTTAGGTATCAGGGATCCCTTGGGTCTTCCAGGACCAGAGCCAGACAGACGCAAAGAGGCAGCAAGACGCAAGAAAGGACCGTCAAGAGCCTCTTAGAACGCTGGATTCAGGACGTCAGGATTCTGCTATGAAGGCAGGAAATCAGGAACCGCTTTTGAGCCAGGACGCCATGAGTCAGGGCGCCAGGAGTCAGGGCGCCAGGAGTCAGGGCGCCAGGAGTCAGGGCGGTTCAGGAGTCAGGGCGGCCAGGAGTTAGGACGCCAGAAAACAGGACGCCAGGAGTACGTTAGGCGTCCCAAGTGTTTAGGGCGCCAAGAGCCTGTTAAGCGTCAGGAATCAGGACGCTGGGGATCTTTTTCAAGCGCCCTGAATCAGGACGCCAGGAGCCTAGCAAGCGGCACGAACCCGACGAACCTAGACAACAAGAGTCTAGTAGGCACAAGAGTGTGCCGACAGACAGGAGCCTCACTCTTCGTTTTTTTTTTTTATAGGAGTGCTAATGTTCCGCGCTCCCCTCTCGGGAAAGGAGTTCTTCTCCCGGGAAGAGCCAGATCACTCCAAAACGATCTCCTTCTGTAGATCAGTTGGACCAGGTATCGGAAGACGAAGAGCCTGTAGATGTAGCAGTTTCGGACTACAAGAGACTTTCTCTTTTGCTGCTAAAGGAGTTCGGAGACTCCCTTCATCCTGCGGACCCTCCTTCACCAGGATCGTTGATGTCCAGCACTAAAGCTCTCAAATCGTCTTCCTTCATTAAGATGCGCCCTGCTCTTTGTATGAAAAAGGCATTGAAAACTTTTTCAGAGTGGTTGACTTCCAGAAGGGAAGCGGGCAAGACAGTTTTTTTCCTGCCCTCCTTCCAAGTTAACAGGCAAACCAGGAAGGTGTGGTACGAGACCAAAGAGCCGATGGGGTTAGGCCTGCCTTCTTCCGCGGATGCGGATTTTGCTTCCTTAGTGGACTCTGCTAGGAGGAAGTCGTTGCTGTCTGCTAAGGCGACTTGGGGCATGTGTGAGCTGGACCACCTTCTAAAGGCCTCTTTTAATTAAAACCTAGAAAGAAGTCTTCAACTTTATGGACTGGGCCGTTAGGTAGCTTTAGCGAAGAAGAGCTCAGGATCACGGACTTTGTTCTATGGAGGAACTTCGAGAGTCCTGGCTTGTTGGGACAGAGCGGTCATGGACGGTTCTGTAGAAGTTGCCTCTCTTTTTTGGAACGGGAGTTTTGAAGAAGAGATCTGTCTTTTAGCTCTTTCTTAGCAAGAGCAGTATCACCCTTGCAAAGGACATCTCTTCTTTTTGCTCCTTTATCCCCGCACCTTTTTCCACAAGAGGACGGTTAGAGAAGTTTCGAAATCTCTTACGGAGAAGGCAACCTCAAGATCTCCTCACGCACTCAGCCAAGAAGTTTAGGCCGGCAGTGCCGATAGAGAAGAAAGAGAGACCCTCTTTTTTTTGGTTCAGCCCTTTCGAGGGGCCTCCTCTTCTAGAGCCCCTCTTAGAGGTCGAAGACCAGAGAGAAGAGTAGACCATCTAGAAGGTCCTTCGTGAAAGTCTAGATGACAGCAAGTCCTCCAGACGAAAGTAGGCGCCAGGCTACTCCACTTTGCCAAAGTCTGGGCGCAGAAGGGAGCGGACTCCTGGTCCCTCTCTATCCTGAAAAAAGGATACTTGATCCCCTTCAGGGAAAATCCTCCCTTGACGACAACTCCAAGGGAGTTAACCGCCAGATACTCGGATCCGGTACGAAAGCTTGCTATGTTGCAAGCAGTGGAACAGATGATTTCCAAGGAAGGGTATAGAAACTGGTTCAAGATCTCCAGTCCCCAGGATTCTACAATCGGCTATTCATGGTACCGAAAGCATCGGGGGGATGGAGACCAGTTCTAGACGTCAGTGCCCTGAATTTCTTTGTCTTGAAGAAGAAATTTTCAATGGAGAACGTCTTCCTCTGTTCTATCTGCTCTTCGTCCAGGGGACTGGATGGTGTCCCTGGACCTTCAGGATGCGTATTTCCATGTGCCAATTCATCCGGCAGCAAGGAAATATCTGAGGTTCATGTTCCAAGGGAAAGTGTTCCAGTTCCGAGCGATGTGCTTCGGACTTTCGACTGCCCTCAAGTCTTTACGGACATCATGAAGAATGTAGCTTATTGGCTACATCTGAAGGGATCAGGATCTCGTTATATCTGGACGATTGGCTAATAAGAGCCCAATCGGAGAAAAAATGTCTGGAGGACCTTTTAGTGACTCTAAAGTTGACAAAGTCCTTATGACTTTTAGTAATCACGAGAAATCCATGCTGACTCCCCAGCAAAGTATTGTCTATCTGGGGATTCAGATGGATTCTCGGGATTTTCTAGCGTATCCTTCGCAGGAAAGGAGAGAACGCTGCCTAGAAAAGGTGTCAGTCTTCTTAAGGAAAAGAACATTGTTTCCGCGAGGGAAATGGATGAGCTTGCTGGGGACCCTCTCCTCGATGGAACAGTTCGTTTCCTTAGGAAGGACTTCACCTACGACCCCTTCAATTTTATCTGAAGGAGAAGTGGGATTGGAAGTCCAACAATCTGGGAGAGACTTTTCCAATCTCGAAACGGATCAAGGAGAATATCCGTTGGTGGTTAGATCCACAGAAACTAAGCCAAGGAATCTCCCTTCGCTTACAGAACCCGCGCCCTAGCGTTGTTTGCAGACGCCTCAGATCAGGGTGGGGAGCGACCCTAGGTTCGCAAGAAGTGTCAGGCATTTGGGAAGGAGAACAAGTGTCCTGGCACATCAACAAGAAAGAGCTAAACAGCCATTCATCTAGCTTTGGTTCATTTCGAGGAACAGGTCTCAGGTCTGGGGATTCAGATTCACTCGGACAACACAACAGCCCTCGCTTATATAAAGAAGCAAGGGGGGACGCATTCCTTTTCCCTGTACGAATCAGCAAAAGGATCTGCTGATTTGGCACAGGAAAGGAAGATCTCTCTCCTCACAAGGTTTGTTACAGGGAGAGAAAAATGTCCGGCAGATCTGTTAAGCAGAAAAGATCAAGTCCTACCCACGGAATGGACTCTCAATCCTCAGATTTGCCAACAACTGTGGCATCTGTGGGGAAGGCCCAATATAGACCTGTTCGCGACCAACAAGAACCACAGATTAGAAACCTATTGCTCCCCGATCTCGGATCCTCAAGCAGTAGCAGTAGACAGCTTTCTGCTAGATTGGAAGGGCTTGGACGCGTACGCTTCCCTCCTTTCAAGATAGTAGGAGAAGTGTTGAGGAAGTTCGCTTGCTCGGAAGGAACAAGAATGACCCTCATCGCTCCCTTTTGGCCGGCTCTCGATTGGTTCACAGAGGTGCTGGAGTGGTTAGTGGATTTTCCAAGATCGCTTCCACTAAGGAACGATCTTCTCAAACAACCCCACTTCGACAGGTTTCACAAAAACCTCCCCGCTCTAAGTCTGACCGCCTTCAGACTGTCGAAGGACTTGTCAGAGCAAGGGGCTTTTCACGAGAAGTGGCGAAGGCTATTGCAAGAGCCAGAAGAGTCTCCACTTCTAAAGTATATCAGTCGAAGTGGGACCGTTGTTTAGAAGATGGTGTAGGGAAAAGAAAAGAAAATATCCTCCTCAGTACCTTCTGTAACTGAAATCGCAGATTTCTCCTATATTTGAGAAAAAGACTGTAACCTGGCAGTTTCAACAGTGAAGGGTTACAGAAGTATGCTGGCCTCAGTTTTCGACATAGAGGAATAGATCTGACAAACAATAAAGATCTTCATGACCTTATAAAAGTCTTTTGAGACCACGAAAGACATGTAATTAAGAAGCCTAGCTGGAAACTTGGATGTGGTCCTCAAGTTCCTAATGTCGGAAAAATTCGTACCGTCTCAACGCAGCTTCGTTTAGGGACTTAACAAGAAAGTCTTTATTCCTTTTTGCGTTAGCAACAGCCAAGAGAGTGAGCGAGTTGCAAGCTTTGGAAGGTAAAGTGGGGTTTAAGAAAGATTCAGCGATTTGCTCCTTTCAACCATTTTTTCTAGCGAAAAATGAAAATCCCTCAAAGCCTTGGCCAAGAAGCCTTTGAGATAAAAGGAATATCTTCATTAACAGGGAGAGAACTAGAAAGGACTTTGTGTCCAGTCAGGGCACTCAAGTTCTACCTGGAGAAGAAGAAGTTGCTGAAAGGTACAGAAGAAAGTCTTTGGTGCTCTGTAAGAGATCCGAAAAGAGCGAAAAATTTTCTAAGAACGCCCTTACATTCTTCATAAAAAGATGTAATAAGGGAAGCTCACCTTAAATGAGAAGAAGAGCATTTCAAGGTTCTCAGAGTGAGAGCTCATGAAGTGAGAGCCATAGCTACGTCGATGGCATTTCACAAAACATGGTCGCTTCAGGCTCTTATAGATTCGACAATTTTGGAGATGTAATTTTCGGTGTTCCCGCCTCGAATACCTAATGCATGTTAAAATTAAAATTTCGTACGAAAAAGTTGCTTTGCTCTGGGAGCGTATGTTTCGGCGAATTCATTGCTGGGAGAAGGGGCTGAGGCTAATCGTCCTATTTAGTTTAAGGCTTAAATTACTGTTTATTGGTGGTTGTTTTTATTGGTTAATTGTCAGAGGGAATAGGGACCCTCTTATTCAATTCATAGATTGTAATAAGACTAACATGGTCAGGTGATCGGGATTGGCTTCAGTGCTCTTTGTGATTTTGTGTTTAATAACCTTAACTGTATGTAAGAGGACGATCCTCCCCCATTGATATGACAAAAGTTCAAGGCTCTACCATGTAAGTGGGGTCAGCCCCCCATTGGTACGATCCAGAATAGGCTCTGTCGCGTAAGCGGGCTAGCCCCCATTGACACGATCCAAAGAGTTATTCAACCATAGGTTCAGTCCTCGTTGAAACTCTTGAGGCAAGCAGACTCATCGACAGTAGTCATGAAGTCTTCAGCCCAATAAGGTAGGAACTATGGATTATGTTATCCAAGAACATAGGTTGTTTTTTTCCTGTTTTTTAATGTATTTAGTTAAGTATTATTTTGTTTTTAGCTGTCTCTTGCCCGCCACAAGGGTGCCAATCAGCTAAGTATATATCTGCTGGGTAAGTTACTTGTACAAAAATGATATTGTTAAGATACAATAAAGTTTTGTACATACTTACCTGGCAGATATATACGATTAATGGCCCACCCACCGCCTCCCCTCAGGAGACAGGTGTAAGAAATTATGGCTTAGAAAACGGGAATAGTTCCAGCCCCCGCGCACCCAGCGGCGGGAATGGTGGATCACCTGACCTACCTGTCGCGTGTGCCGCGAGTTTTGAAATTCTGTCGGGACGGGACCGAGTCTATAGCTAAGTATATATCTGCCAGGTAAGTATGTACAAAAACTTTATTGTATCTTAACAATATCATTTTAAAATGGTGCAAACATTACCACAATCGCACGTATGATTTTTTCGGAAGAGTTACCGCGCGGACGTAAAGAAAATTGTATGTTTTTTTTCATAAATTCACCATAAATTGAAATATTGTGCTAGAGACTTCCAATTTGTTGCAAAATGAAGTAAAAATGCTTGAAATATTACTAGAATATAAGAGTTTTATTAAGCTTACTATTGCGTTTTTCGACCATTTATTCGGTAGAGTCAAAATTGACCTCCGAAGGTTGAAATTTGACACATCATTTTTTATATGAAAATATTTCAAAAATTGATAAAAGCTACAACCCATGGGTTGTTTTTAGTTGTATTGTGCATGAAAATTGCGCCCATTTTCATATATTAAAACTTTATGTAACGGCTAATTTAAAATGGTGCAAACATTACCACAGTCGCATGTATGATTTTTTTCGGAAGAGTTACCGGCGCAGACGTAAGGAAAAAGTTTTTTCATAAATTCACCAATAAATCAAAATATTGTGCTAGAGACTTCCAATTAGTTGCAAAATTAAGTTAATGATTGAATATTACTAAAATATAAGAGTTTTAGCTTACAATTGCGTTTTTCGACCATTTCGGTAGAGTCAAAGTGACCGAACAGGTTGAAATTTTGGCACTTATTGTTATTTATATGAAAATATCTCAAAAACTGATAAAAGCTACAATCATGAGTATTTTTTTGTTGTATTTTACATAAAAATGCGCACATTTTCATATATAATACTCCATGTAACGGCTAATTTAAAATGGTAAAAAAATTATGTCAAAGTGACGAAATAATTTCCGAGATGTGTCACAGATACTTTTTAGTGCGGCAAGAAAGAAATTCGCGCTTGCGCGCCTGCGTAACGATTGTAAACAAAACAATACCTTGATCCGTGAACTTCCAGCATCCCCCAAGGCGTGTGATTCAAGAGTTTTCGGCTGGTAGGCCTAAAAGTATTTTTTTTTTCCGCCGCGAATTTTTTCAAAACTTTTGTATGTCGACGTAAAATACGTCCAGTCGGCACCGAGAGACAAAAAATGTCGACGTAAAATACGTCCAGTCAGCGTTTAAGGGTTAAGTACGTCATTTAAAAACCAGGAGACTGTATGAGGGCGGTCCACTGGTCTCAGACGTGCTCATGCTCGAGTGATTGAAGAGAAGTACGAATCTGTCAAATCAATCTTAAAGCCAAGCTGAAAAATCTTCCTTAAGGTAGATTTGGTTGTAGTAATGGTACTAGCAGCTAGACCTTTCTCGAATAGGGTTCAAAAGAATGAAATTGCCAGATTCGTAGTCATCTTTTGGACATCTGATTCTTTTAGAAAGATGGCCAATTTCTTTACTGCAGAATCATACTGTCTGAATGTTGATTCTCTTTTATCTGATTCTATGAACAAGATGTTTAGTGGATCGATACTAGCGTCCTTTTGGGCTGCAAATTTCATGAAGTCCATAAAGTTAGGGCACTCAGAATTCTTGAGGAAGCTGACACAGTCCGAGTTTGTACTACTTGAGTCAGTTCCGGACAGGGGATCCGTCTGGGACGGAGATTCAATTCTAGTAGAAGAGGGAACCAGTTGCTCTTCAGCCAGTTGGGTGCGACCAATGCTACTTGTCCCGTGAAAGATCTGAGTTTGTGCAGGACTTTCATCAGAAGATTTACTGGCGGAAATAGGTAAATTTTCTGCCAACTGTTCCAGTCTATGGACATCACATCTGTGGTGTGAGCTAGAGGGTCCAAGTTGGGAGCCACGTAACACGGGAGTTTGTGATTGGACTCTGTGGCGAACAGGTCTACTTGAAGGCCCGGGATTTGATTGCAAATCCAGCGGAATGACTTCATGTCCAAGGACCACTCCGACTCCAGCGGAGTCGTCCTGGATAGTGAGTCTGCGATGACATTCCTTACTCCTGCCAGGTGAGTAGCTGACAGGTGCCAACGATTTTTCGTCGCTAACGAGAAAATCGCAATCATCACATGGTTTACTCTGCTCGACCTGGAGCCTCCTCTGTTTATGCAATGAACTATCACTGCGCTGTCCGAGACTAACCTTACATGACTGTTTTTGACTGGAGCCAGATGTTTTAAAGTCAGAAAAATGGCCATTGCTTCTAGGACATTGATGTGGAACTGGCGGAACATCTTCGACCACGTTCCTTGAACTTTTTTGTATTGTGAGTAACCCCCCCAACTGCTCAGAGAGGCATCCGTGTGGACTATCAGAGACGGCGGAGGAAATTGCAGTGGCACTGACTTGGAAAGGCTCCGGCGTTCCGTCCACGGACGGAGCCTTTTCAGTAACCCTCTTATGCCGATTGGACATATTAAACGTCGAGATAAATTGTCTCCCGGGTGCCGATTGGACGTGTTAAACGTCGACATAAAAAAGTTTTTGTTCATGAAACTTACCTGTCAGATATATATATAGCTGTATTCTCCGAAGTCCGACAGAATTTCAAAACTCCCGGCACACGCAGTGGTCGGCCAGGTGGTTAGTACCCATTCCAGCCGCTGGGAGGCGGATATCAGGAACCATTCCCATTTTCTATTCAGATTTTTCTCTGTCGCCGGTCGGTAAACAACTGTTTACAGACCTCCGCCTAGGATTTTGAAACTTCTTTTGCTAACTTGAGTATTCTGATTGACTTTTGGTTTTTGATTTGGCTTGTTGGCTTGGCATATGCGATAGTGGATTTGATTTGGATTTTGGCTTTGACTTTTCTTTAAATACGATGTCTGGATCTAGCTCTGCTAGTTTCAGGGTGTGTGATGTGCAGGAATGTAAGGTGAGGTTACCGAAAGCTTCGGTAGACCCTCATTCGGTGTGCTCGAAATGTCGAGGTCATGTATGTATGTTGAATGATAGATGCATTGAGTGTGAGCAATTGACTGAGGTTGAGTGGAAGGCATATGATTCTTACGTGAGAAAGCTTGAGCGTGATAGAATCAGGAGGTCTTCCTCTAGGAGTGCTTCTGTGAATAGAAGTCAGGGTAAGATTGTATCTCCATTAAATCCTCCTGTAGATTTAATCCAACCTAATCCTGTTGTATTGCCACCGGACAATCAGGAAGTGTCTACGGAAGGAAATGTATTATCTACGATTATGGAGTCGATTCGTGCCCTGGAATCAAAAGTGCTTGCTCTACAATCAAATGTGTCTAAGTGCAATGATAGTGTTAGTGCATCCAGTGTTGTGGAGGGGGCGGCAGATCGGTCCCATAATGCCTCCAGGCCTAGACCTCTGCCGGACTCCCAGGCCTTAGGGAGAGGGCAAGCCGAAAGCCGAAGGAGGGTTACGGGAAACTAATCTCCGGTTCCTGGACGTCCCTTCGGCAGAATCTGAGGATGAGTCTCAGACTGCCAGGGATCGTGCACGAGCACGGGTCCTTAAAGAGTGCTTCTCATCCTCCGAGGCTTCCTCTTGTCACCGGGGTTGGGACTCTCGGAGGACCTCTCATGGGGAGAGCGGCAGGGGCGCAAGATGTCGCACAGGCGGCCGTCGTCCTTGTCGCCCTCTTAAGAGAGGTTTCAGAGAAGAGGACGCTTCACGTCCTTCTGATCAATATTTGGATTCTTCACCTGAATATTTTGAAGCTTTTCCACCGCAGAAAAGGACCAAGACTTCATCGGGGGAGGACTCTTTCGAGCGTCCAAGTCGCTCTAAATTTGTTCCTGAGTTGAAGGAGAGGGCATCCCCTCGCCCATCTCCCTCTCACAGGATTAGTCCTTCTCCTGATCGAGAATTTTCTCCATCAAGGGAAATGCTTTTAGAGATGCAAAAGCAGTTGGCTTCCTATTTTGCGAAGAAAGAGGCAGAACCCAGTCGTCGGAGGAAGGATCGGTGGCTGCCTGTTAAGAGGACTAGGCAGTCCCCGGCTCCTTCTCCTCGTTTTTCGGCCTTTGAGTCACCTTCTAGCCGACTCATTCGAGAACGTGAATGCGTTCCTCATGAAAGGGCGTCTAGGAGAGACGAATTTGACGGAGACGTGAGTTGTCGCACAGGCGGCCGGCGTCTTTGTCAAAAGGCCGAGAACGTTCAGAAAACCACGACAGAAGTTCGCGGTTCTGTTGTACGTTCTGATTTGCGTGACGATGATTAAGACGCTTTTAAAGAAGCGTCAGATAGTGTTCAGCGTTCTGTGCATCGAAGTACTCTTCAGGACGTTCGGGAAGACGCTTTTTATGACGCTCGGCGTCTTACGCATGGCGCCGCCATGAAACGCTCGCCAGGACGCTCGAGCAGACGCCTTGGAAGAATGTTTGAGTCCAAAGCGTCAAGATGTTTCGCAAGCCCAAGATATTAAAGTGTCGAAGATAATAAGGAAACAACGATTGGCTACTTCGAACTCTTCTTCAACAAGAGGCACCCTCTTGCGAACAGGACCTCAAGGATTATTATCATCGCGATCTTTGAAGGACACTGCTACTCGAGAGGGAGATTCTTCTAGTGATTCGTGCCCTACGGATGATGAAGAGCCGACAGCGTCAGCGGCTTCAGATTATAAGACGTTAACGAACCTTCTTAAGAACTTGTTCCCGGATAAGTTTCAAGCGCCGGTTCCTTGCTCTCCCCCTTCACAATTAGCCTCATCGAAGGCCAGGAAGGCTCCTGGCTTCGTTAAAATGGCCACTTCGCTCTCTGCGAAGAGGGCGTTTAAGAGAATTCAGGATTGGATGGACTCAAGGAAGGCTAAAGGAAAGATTCTTTTGCTCTTCCCCCATCTAGACTGAGCGGGAGAGCGGGGATCTGGTACGAGACGGGAGAAGAAGCGGGATTGAAAGCGCCGTCTTCTTCTCAAGGCGATTTCGCAAATTTAGTAGACGCTCCGAGGAGGTCTTACCTATCATCAGCGAAGGTTTCTTGGACAATGTCAGAAACAGATCATCATCTCAAAGGAATATTTAAGACGCTGGAGGTGTTTAACTTCTTGGATTGGTGTTTGGGGGCCTTGGATTTACAATCTAGAAGTCAAGACTCTATTTCTTTGGAAGAACTTTCAAGTGTGCTGGCTTGCATGGATAGAGCAGTAAGGGATGGCTCTGATGAATTAGCATCCCATTTTGCTACCGGGCTGCTAAAAAAGAGAGCTCTCTATTGCAGTTTTGCGGCGAAATCGGTTTCTCCGGCACAGAAAGCAGAATTGTTGTTCGCCCCCTTCTCTACACATCTTTTCCCGCAGTCCATGATTAAGGATCTGTCAGTTAATTTGCAGGAGAAAGCAACGCAGGACCTCTTGACTCAGTCTTCCAGACGCCCTACTCCCCAGGCTTCTACTTCGACCGTGCAAGCCCCCAAGAAGAAATTTAAGCCCTTTCGTGGAGCACCTTCCTCTAGAGGTTTTTCGAGAGGAAGGGGGTCCTTTAGAGGCAAGGCCTCTTCAATTAAGAAGGAAAAAAAAAAATTGACATTCTGCCTTTCAGGCACCTGTCGGTGCGAGACTCACCTTGTTTGCTCAGGCATGGAGGATGATAGGGTCGGACACCTGGTCCCTAGATGTAATTGAGAGAGGATACAAGATCCCTTTCCTCTCTGCTCCTCCTTTAAGCACGAAGCCGATAAACCTGTCGCCCGCATACCAGCCAGAGAAGCAACAGATTTTGCTCGACCTTCTAGACCAAATGTTAGAAAAGAAAGCCGTAGAAGAAGTCCTAATGTTAGATTCCCCAGGCTTCTACAACAGGCTATTCCTGGTTCCGAAGCAGCCTGGGGGATGGAGGCCTGTCCTAGACGTCAGCAGACTGAACCTTTTTGTGAGGAAGGAAAAGTTCAGGATGGAAACGTCTCAGTCTGTGTTAGGGGCTTTGAGACCAGGAGATTGGATGGTGTCATTGGACCTCCAAGACGCTTATTTCCACGTCCCAATTCATCCTCAATCAAGGAAGTTCCTGAGGTTCGTCTTAAAAGGGCAGGCCTTCCAGTTCAGGGCTCTTTGCTTTGGTCTGAGTACGGCACCGACGGTTTTCACTTTCCTCATGCGGAATGTAGCAAAATGGTCTTCACCTATCGAAGATAAGAGTCTCGCTCTACCTGGACGACTGGCTAATCAGGTCGTCTTCGGAGTCAAGGTGCCTGGAGGACCTTCAAACGACATTGCAGCTGACGAAGGCCCTGGGCCTAATAGTCAATTACGAGAAGTCCCATCTGATCCCCACGCAGTCCATCTTGTATCTGGGGATTCAGATGGATTCAGCGGCTTTTCAAGCTTTTCCATCAAAGGAACGTCAGCAGAAATGCTTAGGAAAAGTGTCAGCTTTCTTAGGGAAAGAAACATGCTCGGCGAAGGAATGGATGAGTCTGCTGGGAACCATTTCTTCGCTGGAGAAGTTTGTTTCCCTGGGGAGGTTGCACCTCAGGCCACTCCAGTTTTTTCTGGCAGAAAACTGGAAGGACAAACAGAACCTAGACTCGACTTTGGTGATTTCACAAGCGGTCAAGGATCAACTGAAGTGGTGGCAAGATCCAGTCAAACTTTCGGAAGGACTGTCCCTCAACCTTTTGAGCCCCGACCTAGTGTTGTTCTCAGACGCCTCCATGGCGGGCTGGGGAGCAACACTAGGCAAGGAGGAAGTGTCAGGCCTCTGGAGAGGGGAACAGAGGTCCTGGCACATAAACTTAAAAGAGTTGGAGGCTATTCGGTTGGCTCTTCAATTCTTCAAAGAACGAGTGGTGGGCCGAGTTGTCCAGATCAACTCGGACAACACTACGGCTCTCGCTTACATCAAAAAGCAGGGGGGGACACACTCTCGATCACTGTTCAAGGTAGCGAGAGACATCCTTCTATGGGCGAAAGCTCGGAGCATAGTGATCCTAACAAGGTTCATTTCAGGAGTGCAAAATGTCCGAGCGGATCTTTTAAGCCGTCAACATCAGATGCTTCCCACAGAATGGACCCTCCATCTAGAGGTCTGCCCAAGAACATGGAAGATATGGGGACGCCCGCCTACCCCGCTAGTCGACCTCTTCGCCAAACCTCGAAAACGAAGAGGCTTCCGATTTATTGCTCTCCAGTTCTTGACCCGGAAGCAATAGCGATAGATGCCATCCTATGGGGACTGGACGGGGGATGGACGTTTACGCCTTTCCCCCGTTCAAACTTTTAGGAGAGGTAATAAGGAAGTTTGCGGCGTCGCCAGGAGCGAGAATGACTCTGATCGCCCCCTTTTGGCCTTCAAGCGATTGGTTCACAGAGGTCATGTCTCTTCTAGTAGACTTCCCAAGAACCCTGCCAGAGAGAGTAGATCTCAGACAGCCCCACTTCGAGAGATACCACGGAAACCTCTCCGCTCTGAGTCTGACTGCGTTCAGACTATCAAGAAGTTGGCCAGAGCGAGAGGTTTTTCAAGACCAGTGGCAGAGGCTATTGCCAATGCGAGAAGAGCTTCCTCTCGAGCGGTTTATCAATCGAAGTGGGCTGTCTTCAGGAAATGGTGTAGGAAGAAAGGTATTTCCTCCTCCACGACCTCTGTGAACCAAATCGCTGAGTTTCTCCTGCATTTGAGAAATGTAGACAGACTTGCAGTGCCCACAATTAAAGGATATAAGAGTATGCTGTCAGCTGTCTTCCGTCACAGAGGGTTAGACCTGACAAATGATAAAGACCTTCACGATCTTTTGAGATCGTTTGAAACAGCTAAAATACCGCAACCGAAGGTCCCATCATGGAACCTTGACGTAGTTCTAAGGTTCTTGATGTCGGCTCCGTTTGAACCTCTGCATGCTGCCTCGTTGAAAGACACTACAAGAAAGGCGATTTTCCTAACTGCTCTTGCCACGGCAAAAAGGGTTAGTGAAATTCAAGCAATGAGTAAATATGTGGGTTTCAGAGGACACAGTGCAGTGTGCTCCCTGAATCCTAACTTCTTAGTGAATAATAAAAACCCATCTAACCCCTGGCCTTTGAAATCAAGGGGTTAGCAGAGTTCATCGGACAAGAGCCAGAGAGAGTCCTGTGCCCTGTCAGGGCTCTCAAATTTTATTTGCAAAAAGACTAAAGACTGTCTGGGTCCTTCTGAAAATCTATGGTGCTCTGTTAAGAGACCCGACTTTCCTATGTCGAAAAATGCACTGGCATTCTTTTTACGAAGCACCATCAGGGAGGCCCATGCGTCCTGCCCAGATGGTGATCTGAAAATTTTGAAAATAAAAGCCCATGAGGTGAGAGCTGTCGCAACCTCAATGGCGTTTCAAAAGAATATGGCACTCAGCGATATCCTTAGTGCTACTTTTTGGCGAAGCAACTCTGTGTTCGCTTCACACTACCTGCGGGATGTGAAGACGGCATATGAGAACTGCGAGTCGCTAGGACCATACATATCCGCAGAAATGTTGGGGGGCAGGAAGCAGCACGAATCCTATCCTATAGAAAAGGGATAGGTGTGCTTTTAATTTTATGGTGTTAGTTTATGGTTGAAGGGTTGGTCGCTTGAGGCGCTTTCCCTTTCTTTAGCCTAGAAGTTATGGGACTAACTTCGATAGGTTAGGTCAGGTGGTGGTTTTTAGCTTCGTTGCCCTCATAGTATGGTCAATATGGTCTAGTCACATTGTGGTCACGCCCCCGTTGACAGATCATCTAGAACTCACCAGCTACATAGGTCACTACCTTGCTGGAGACTCTAGTAAAGCAGAAGCAGACGTGAGTGACAGTAATCACGAAGTCAGCTATGCTAACAGGTAAGGAACCAAGATGTCAATCATCTGCATGTAATATGTTTCCTAAAATCCTTCTATTCTGTCCCTTCCCACCTCCAATGGTGGGATTCAGCTATATATATATCTGACAGGTAAGTTTCATGAACAAAATGTTATTGTCATGATACAATAAAGTTTGTTCATACTTACCTGGCAGATATATATATAGCTGTATTCTCCGAAGTCCGACAGAATTTCAAAACTCCCGGCACACGCAGTGGTCGGCCAGGTGGTTAGTACCCATTCCCGCCGCTGGGAGGCGGATATCAGGAACCATTCCCATTTTCTATTCAAATTTTTCATACCACTGTCCCCTGAGGGGAGGTGGGTGGGTACTTAATTATATATATCTGCCAGGTAAGTATGAACAAACTTTATTGTATCATGACAATAACTTTTTTTTTTAAATTCGCGGAAAAATACTTATAGGCCTACCGGCCGAAAACTTTTGAATCACGTGCCTTGGGGGATGCTGGGAGCTCACGGATCAAGGCGTTGTTTTGTTTACAATCGTTACGCTGACTAGCGCATCTTCTGCTAGTCTAGCGTAACCTGGGAATGGAAACCGAAGGCCCTCCGGGAGGGGTAGCGTCTCCAGCCGGATGCCCTCGATGATTGGATCCGCCACTGACGCAGGAACCGCCGTCGAAGCCGTAGCTCCCGGGTAAAGAAGGGAGCACAGACTCTTGGACAGCAAGTAGGGCTGTCCGGCCCTGGCGTTCCTGCCGAATTCTCCCACCCAGGACTTCAGGGACTCTTTGGTCTCCGCCCGGAGAGCCAAACTAGTCTGTAAAAAAAATAATCGAATTAGGATCCCGTCCGGGGGATTGCATGTCAAAGAAATTTTATAAAGCTGACGTATATCAGAAATTTCACGGAAACGACGAGGTGAGAATGTTACTTACATCTAGCGGATGGCGCAGTTAGCATGGGACCTGCAGACCACATGCCCGTACGGCTTGATCAGGGTGGCTGAACAACCCTCTACCTGGCCGTACCGAATCAGAAAAGCAACAATTAATGTAGTCGCATATCTGGGTCCCTTACCGTCCCCACCGAAGCGGGGAACAGTGATAGCAAGGAAGACAGAAAACTGAGCGACGGAAAAACGGTACGATAAACTCCGGTATTTTTACCTGGCGAGTGTGGTGGTAGACCACACTACGTCGGAACCCTACGGGTCCGGAGATATACCTATATACATATGAATAACATCTAATATATCTGGTGCAATCCCTTAAAGGCTTGGCCCACTCCAGAGTCTCATAATCCCGTTATCATAATAGTAACACCGGTGGAGACGGGCTGATACGAGCGGAACAGGGGAAAAGGTAAGACCTAGGCCTGAACCTGATTGCATCGGGGGGGAGAGAAGCGATTCTAAGGTGACTAGAAACACAACTCTTAACCCAAATCTGCCCCCATGTGAGTGGGGAGGAGGAGACAACAGGGAGAAAAGACAACTGAGCGTCGGAGCAGTAAAAGCGTACAATCCGGTGCATAGCCTACTGGCTGGTGTGATGGTAGACCCCACCTGGAGACATAAATAAGGAGATTACACCAACTACAAGTAACCACTCCCCTCCAACCAATCCCCCCCCATCGGACAGATAGATACTCTAGCGGTCGTTCATTGGTAGGGATTACTTGCACTGCGAGCTAGATAGGCAGCGCCGGACAGGACCGGTGCCGGGGGGGGTGTCTTAAGGGAGTGGACAAGTCGTGAAAGCCTGGCCACACCAACCGATCAGTGGTCACCACCTTACAGGAGCTGTACTAGCCTACTACTAAAGGGAGCAGAAGACGGTAGGCCAACTGGCACCCTAAAGGAGGCAAGGCCAAGGCAATACACAACAAAACAAAAATAATAAACAATAAAATAATGAGGAATTATTGGAAGAATTGCAAAGAGGAACAATAAGGGGAAAAGGATATACCCAGCAGGGACCTAGCCTAACCCTCTGAAATCGGTACGGATCCGGTCAGGTAGGCTAGTTAGGCCTCTAAGGACGTCATGATGTGGACGGAAGGAACCCAACAAAACCCTCCAAAATCGAAATTTTCGATCTGGTCAGGTAGGGAGGGTTTAGGCCCAACAAACATGACAAGAGAGGGACTCTCAATCCTGGATCGTCCTCCCAGCGAGCACCGTAGCACAGGCAGGGGGCGATAATGGAGGGCCTAAGGGTTAGAGGGGTAGGGACACCTGACCTACCTTCCAAAACCTAGCCTAGGTCTGGTCGGGTAAGTCATGGAAGGAGAGCAAAACTTCCAACCTCACAGTGATATGAATATAAATGTGCATAAAATCGAGTGCGTAGCTGGCTAACATCGAAAAAACAATAGAGCATGCATGCATAAAAATGAGAGAGAGAGAGAGAGAGAGAGCGAGAGAGTAGAGAGAGAGAGAGAGAGCATGAAGATAGAGAGAGAGAGACGAGAGAGACCGAGAGAGAGAGATGAGAGAGAGAGAGATGTAGAGAGAGACGAGAGAGAGAGAGATGAGAGAGAGAGAGAGAGAGAGAGAGAGAGAGGGGAATTGCCCTCTCTACAATGTTAGTGTACAATAGGCTAACTGGAAGCCCAAGTACACTATACACATATAATAAGACATAATAAATAATATGTACGAAGGGGAATGAACACGCTCCTGAGGGACTGAGGACAAAGCCAAAGGCTAGAAAAGGCGAAATAAACAAAAAACTAGCGACCCCAGAGGACGTCAGGAGCGAGTTAGAGCCTACGTCGTATAAATAGATAACGTAAAATCGGAACTCCAGATATGACAGGAGCTATGAAAATGCACGGTAATATGAAAAAACGGTAAAAACAGTTAAAATTTGACCGTGAAGTAAATGTAATCATAACGAATTAAAGGGAAAGAACGCACGCGTCTGATGATGCACCCAAGATGGCGGATGAAGATAGCGTCACCCTGGTTCGCGAGAACTAAGGGGCCAAAAAGGGCTAAAAAGGGAATGCATCGTGACCACACGAAATACCAAAACGTAAAATGGGATACTCAACTTGGATGAAGAAGCTGGGAGCTCTGCAGCAGACATGGCTTCGACAAAATACACACAAAGGAGAGCAGCGAGAGACACGTGCGGAAAGCAATGCGCTAATTACAGGAATGAAGATGCCGGGCGTGGGTGGTAGTAGTAACGAGCGGAAGGTAGATGTAGTAGTCCTTGTAACAGCTCTTGCCTTGTGTGGGACTTTGAAAGGAATCTTCTAATTAGCAGAAGTCCTGTGATAGTGGCCTCCACTCACCCCAGTGCTTATACCGACGCCCTTTGGTGATCGAGCTGAGGGTAGTAACAGCTTCCTTTTCAGCTTTTTTCTCTGATATATTTAGAATCTATTTATACCTAGAAATGCGTACTATAGGACCATTTCACTGGCCGACACAGGTTGAACCCAGAAAAGCTAAATTGACCTATAAACAATGAAATACTACAACAATTTGGACCATTCAATACCTAACTTAATACGTACTGCTAATATACCTGTAAATTAAGTGTATTAGTGTACATGGTATACAAGAAATACTGTGCGTATGTAGTAAAATGTGGAAGCTTACCTTTCGAGTGAGGCTATCTCTGAAAGTGGCGACAGAGGAGGAGGACAAACGGCAGATATGTACGTACACTTAACTTTACGAAACACATAAAAAAATGTAAGGAAAACATACATAAATTAAACTTTATGAAACACATTAACAAAACTGTAACACTTAACTTTACAAAAAACTAAAATTAAATTTTTTTTTTATTTTTACATTTTTTTTTTTTTTTTTTTTTTACTTTTTTATACTTAACATTTTTTTTTTAATACAAAATTTCAACTTCTTCACCTCTTTCAACTTTCTGTTTTTTAGTATCACTTGGTTCTTCCTTTTTCCTTACTCCTGCTAGTACTAAAGGCCTCTTTAAAAAATAACTATCCAAGGAAGATTGCTTCTGCCTACTTTTCACAATGTTCCTGAAACGACTCAGGCAAACGTCATCGAACTGCGCATAGAGGCCTTGCTCAGCTTGAGATAGGATGCCAAAGCATTGTTTGAGGTCCCATGTTTGGGTCATGCTCAATCGATTTTTCAGCATGTTAAAGCTTTGGTCTCGGGACAGGAAGGCTCCCTGTGTTCAAACAGGTCGTTTAAACTTCTCTCTCCTCCTCTTGTACAGCACAGGAAGTAATACTCAATGAATGTGGCTCAGCTGATGTCTCGTTACGTTAATTCAGATGGGATCCATTTAAAGCCTGGCTTAACTTTGGATCATGTGAGGGCTGAGGGCACTTTGTTGCCCTTTCAAAAGACCTTGACTTTAGAGTCGACTGTTTCTTCTGCCTTTCAGACTGTGTCGTGGCTGGACTTGTGGTCATCTGCGGTAGCCAGGATAACGTTGTCTTCCTGAAGGAGGTTCTGTCAGCTTGCCTTTCTTTATCAGGTTACTTCAGTATGGCGCTAAGGCCATTTCTTGCCTGGGCCATCTCGTGCTAATTTGTGAACCAACCTGCTCCTGATTAGGTGGGATACTGCCCTGTCGAAGGTGACAAGTTCAGTGAACCCGAGTCCTTGTCTTCTCTTCGGAATGGGGACCTCCTGGAATCGCAGCTTCTCTTTCCCATGATGCAGCTGGAGGATGCAATAGACCGACAGTGTGCTGATACCAAGGACAGGCTTGTTCAGTAGGCAGTCACAAAGTCGGAGGCTCATTCTCACCCTCCTCACCCTCCTCACCCTCCTCTTCCTCCAAGGCAGAGTAGGCGATCTCCTCCAAGGAAGTCTGCCAGACAGTCAGCGTCTCTTAGGACTCCTCAGCCTACAGCTTTATTTAAGCCAAAGCAGCAGCAGGGTCTCTTTTGGTTCCGTGCCTCCTAACCAGGAAGGGGCAGAGTGGGTCAAATGGGGCAAATGGCAATACCACGGAGTGGAGAAGTGGGTAGTAGATGTCCTTCAGGTGGGGTATCTACTACCTTTCAGCTCCTCTCCTCTCTCGGATCGTCCCCTCCTCAACTTGACTTATGCTCGATGCTATTCGAAGCATTTAGCTCTGTCTCAGAGGGGAAGTGTCGAAGATGTTGGACAAGGCCACAGTGGAGGAAGTTCATTGTCCTTCACCTGGGTTCTAGTCAGTTCTTCCTGGTTCCAAAGGCTACGGGCAATTGGAGGATAGTGATAGATCTTTCCACACTGAACCTCTATGTCAGGAAGACGAGATTCAGAACGGAGAGCCCTGGACAATTTCGGCAGCAGTAAGGCAGAATGACTTCATGCTGTCAATAGACTCTAAGGACGCTTACTTTAGATCCCAATTCACCCTTTGTTCAGGAGATTCCTTTGCTTCAACCTTGGAGATCAAGTGTTCCAGTTTAAGGTCCTTTGCTTCGGTTTGGCCATAGCCCCTCAAGTATTTAGAAGGGTCTATACCCTGGTTTTGACATAGGCCCACACTCAGGGATTCACCTGTTGAGATACCTCAGCGATTGGCTGGTCTTAACAGGTTCCAGAGAGAAGTTAGTTTAGGACAGGAGGACCGTCTTCTCCTATTTTGTTTACTAGAGATTGCAGAAGTTCAGGATGGTGGCTCAAACCTTTCTTGCTCAGGCCAAGCAGCCAGCTCTCCAATGGTAGGTTCTCCTCAGTATCTTGTCATACCTTGAAAAGCTGGTCTTTCAAGGGTGTTTCCACATTCGCTCTCTGCAGTGGAGGCTGAAAAAGTTCCAGTCTCTGGCGGTAGATTGCCCTCAGCAGCAGATACCTACCTCTATCAAGAGAGGTAAGAAGAGACCTACGGTGGTGGTTGGATGGCCAAAACCTTACGGTGGGTGTCCCTCTACACTCGCCCCCTCCAGATCTGGTCCTTTTCTGGGATGCTTCCACCGAAGGTTGGGGTGCTCATCTCAAACAGCTCCTAGTCTACGGTGTCTGGAGTGCAGAGATCAAGCTGCTTCACATCAATGTGTAGGAGGTACATTCTGGGCAGATGGAATTTAGTTGCCAACAAACTAAATCGTTGGAGGCAAGTCCTGGGTACAGGACTTGCTATGATCCTGCATCAGATCATAGCAGAAAGGCTGTTCCACCTGTGGGGAAAACCCATGTCAGACCTCTTCACCACCCGGTTCAGCAGGAAGCTGGAGGTCTACTTCTCAGTGGTCCCCTTTCCTTTCGCCTTGGCGGAGGATGCTCTTCAGCACCCTTGGGACAATCTAGAGGTGTACGCCTTCCCTCTGTTCTGCTTGATCTGTCAGGTCGTAAACAGAATAATGGGTTCCAGGAATCTCAGGATGACCTTAGTGGCTCCTCTCTGGCCCCAGGCGGAGTAGTTCCCAGGCCTTCTGCCTCTTCTGTCAGCAGTTCCGAGAGAAATTCCCGTGTCACAACCTTCTTTACCAACCTCATGTGGAGAGATTAGAGATTCAACCAGTCGGTAGAGTGCCTGTCTCTTCACGGCTATAGACTGTCAAGTATCTCCTCCGAGCGAGAGGCTTTCCTCGCAATGCAGCTGGACAGATGTCTGGCTACCTCAGGTCTTCATCAGCAGTTTACCCAAGAAAGAAGTACTCCAAGAATACCATTTCATTCTGGTTTTGGGAGGTGATTAAACAGGCATTACTTCTCACCTTCAAGTTCTGTCATGGATACTGTGGTGTGCGAGCACATGACATCAAAGGATTGGGTTTCTCTCTGGTTTTTAAGAACCTGTCTGTTCATAAGATTTTGAATGTTGGTTCTGGCTTTGGCAAACCACTTTCACTTCCTTTTACCTGAAGGATGTTGCCAACAGAGGTGGTTGGACACTTTTTTTCTTGGGTCCTCTGGTAATTACCCAACAAGTTGTGTTGCTCTTCCAGTGCCCCTAATGGGACAGTTTGTATCTTACCTAAGATAATTGTGTGGAAGAGAGAATGAGTAAGTTGGCTGGTCTCCTCCTTTCTCTATTTTTTTTCCTTCTTCCTATGGGCGGGTTGAAGAACAGACATCATACGCTGGAACTGGTCTGATACACTTAGAGTGCGGCTCCCATACTGCGTTGTTTTTTTTGGTTTGTATTCAATACAGTAGATAAATCTGCTTCTCAATAGCATTTACTGCTCTCTAGCAAGGGAATGGGAGAGTGTTGACAAACCGCTTGTGGCCTACTTGGTTTGTTGCATGAACAGATATAGTTTTATTGGTCTTCCATGGATGCAATGAATTTGGACATGTACCATCGTGTTTAATCCCAGAGGGCTGAGTTTTTAGATATTTGCATATCTATTCTCTCTTGGGCTCCAACCCCCTTTAGAACTCGAACTTCTAGGAAGGACGGTCAGTTGGGCTGAACCCCCAATCAGTTCTGCTTGTACCTTCCTCCAAGTATAAGTCTATCCTGTTGTTAAGACCAAAGGTTTGTTCTGCATATGAACAAACAACAAATTTTTAATCAATTTGTATTTTTCATGGCTAACAAACCTGAGGACTTAACGTTGATTGCCCACCTCTAGCCACCCCTCTCAAATCCTGGGATGGAAGAAAGACTAAGTGCGACATAGGATGCAGATGTGGTTGATGACCAGTCTTTACCTTGTATATGCATTGTTGCCAGATGCCACAGATTCCTTGCATTACAGTCTTCGATTGTTTTTAACTGGTTTCCAGCTGGCACTAGAAGATTATCCCATTGTTAAGACCTCAGGTTTGTTAGCAATGAAAAATACTAATTGATTAAAAATTTGTCATGTTTGACAGTCTTTTTTCCTTCAACAAAAAACCTGTAACCATCATTGTCCTCCCTCCCCACTTTTATTTGAAGGAAAGCCTTCATGATATCAGCAGTTACGGCCACCTTCCTCCTTCTAAATCTCAATAAAATTTCCACTAAATCAAGGTTGAGGGAAAGACCACTCTGTAAACAGTCATTTAGGGACACCACTCGGACTTAATAGTCGAATTGGTCCATTAGGGTCATCTTGTGTCTGGTTGGTTTGCCTACTATAGCTTCACTTAAATTTTATGCTGCACGACACAGCCATGTTTCAGCATTCAGTTGCACCAATTTAAAATTTCATAATTTGATTGAATCATCTGGAAAACCAGTAAATTCCTCTTCATTTTCTTCTCCTGGGGTCGGGGCACCATGATGATAATTATAGGCGTTTTGAGACAGTCTCCTCAATAACTCAAAAAAAAAAAAAAAAAAAAAAACTCGGGGGAAAGGAAATACTCGTCCACTTTATGGCTCTTTTATTCCTCCCATGAATGTATGCACAAGACTACTGTCATCCTTCATTTGTCTGCTAAGCTAAAGATGAAAGTGTCCTTACTATTTAGTGATATGAGCTCTGAGTAATTATGTTAAATGTGATTGTATGGAAAAATTTATTTTTGGCTATAAAGAAATACATTCTTTTGCTGATAAACTCTAAGATCCTATATTGAACTTTTCTAGCTAAGCAAGTTTTTGGATAACAAAAGAAATCAAGCCACGGTGTACCCCCCAGCTGATCAGGTATTTTCATGGACCCACCATACAGATCTTGAGGACATCAAAGTCGTAATTCTTGGTCAAGATCCATATCATGGAGTTAAACAAGCACATGGCTTATGCTTCAGTGTTCAGAAGGGCATTGCTCCTCCACCAAGGTAAAATGCAATTTAATATTTGTGTATTATACTGTATTTAGATCAATCTTTTAAACTGGTTTTCTTAATCTTTTAGTGAGGGATTATTTTATGATTATCCATCCACCTAGTTTGCCTATTAAGTGACCAGGTACCCTAAATCAGATTTTGATATAGCCAGACAATGCTTATCAAATTGAGCCCAGGTCTTAATCTGGAAAACCTGATAATCTTGTTGATTTTTGTGAGCCCTAAGGGTGTTGCTGATAAGGTACAGGGGATGGGGGGAAAATATGCGATCATCACAATGAAGGGAAACCACTGCCCACTGGTGAACCTCGACAGTCAAGGCGTGAAGTTACTGTGAAACCAGGCCTCCCTACTTGTTCACATTTGTGACCACCGTGGTGTTGCCCAACATGAGAATGACAGAATGACCCTCCACTTTCTCACGAAACTCTTTCAGACCTAGAAAGGCTGCCTTCAACTCCAAGACATTGATTTGCTGCTGTTTGTCCTTCAAACTCCAAATGCCTGAGGCAATGAGGCCACCTAAATGAGCCCCCCAACCTGCAAGGGAGGCGTCTGAAAACAGAAGGAAGTCCGGTGGGAGAGAATGCAGAGGAACACCCTTCAAAAGATTTTGGTTGTCCAACCCCAAGTGAAGGTCTTCTTTCACTTCCAGAGACAGAGGAACCTTTAACAGGGGTGAGTCCCTTGCCGGAGACCAGAATTCCCCCTGCCTCCATTGCAGAGACTGAAGATGAAGATGCCCATGAGGGACTAGCTTCTCCAGGGAAGACAAAACTCCCAGAAGAACCTGGTGACTGATGTGGTTCCTACAAGAAGTTGCATGCTGTGGCAGGATTACACAAGCTAAAAAACAAAAAAGCTTAAAACACAAACACATGTACTCACCTCAGACTCAGGGTGAGGAGCTGCGCCACTGTCCGCTGGATATATAGCTAGGCTAGGCTAGCCGTCGTAATACAATACACAAACAACTGAACAAGGACAACAACCACACAACAATCCAATAACTATACAACAAAAGACCACTGCACAAACAATCACTATCCATACCAAAAAAACAATAACCTGGCAAGTCAACACACCCCTTACAACACCAAGGAACCACAACAACTCACAACTCCAACAACTCATCTACAACACAACAAACTCACAAGCACAACAAATTGAACAACACAGGCACAACAACCTTCAAACATACAATACCAACAATAATTTAACCAACATCTTCAAGAACCACAAAATAACGGACCACCAATAATACTGCTACCAAAACTCTCTAACCAGCACCGGCTCTCCTCTCAGACTCGCTCACTTTTCTCGACGCTCGTAACCAACGGTTGCCACACATATACACGGCGAGTGCCACAACAGACACGCTTACGACCGCCATTAAACTACTCCTCTCTCTCTCTCTCTCTCTCTCTCTCTCTCTCTCTCTCTCTCTCTCTCTCTCTCTCTCTCTCTCTCTCTCTCTCTCTCTCTCTCTCTCTCTCTCTCTCTCTCTCTCTCCTTGGAGACGTCAAATATAAGCTACCATCATCACTCCTCCGTATTACCTCCTCTGGTACATTTGACAAAGTCTCCTTACACTCGCAACATCCACACTAAATCGCCTTTTGCAACACCCAAGGATGCTTGGATGGTGGCCCCCATGGATCTTGTTTGAGGACCCTCATACATTCTCTAAGTTACATCGCCATTCACTTCTTCTGAACCACTTTCATTCAAACTCCCATTATCTCCCTCACTACTATCCTCCCAAATCTCATTCACTACTTCATTGACATCTTCTAGCTCTGGTCTTAACATCTCTCCTATTTCTGCTACGAAACTACTCAGCTCATCCATACTTCTGTCAAACTCTTGCAAAGACTTATCCATCCTATCAACTACCTCCTTACTACTCAGTTTCCTTCTCACTGAGGTCTCACTTATCCCTGTTTACTCAAACCCTGTATTACATGCTCTATCAACTATTTGCACCCTACCACTAACACTTACCTTGCTGTTCCCGCTTCTTCCTTCCACTTCTTGTCTCTATACTCTTCCGCTTTCTTCCATACTCAACCAACTTTGTCGATCTCCCAGACCCATTTGTTCACTGACACTGCTCATTCACTCATTGCGTTCTCCCGAACATACTGTCGCACACTAGAGGACCCACCCAACTCTGAATCCCCTTAACACCTAGTTTTCCAAATTCCCAGCCTGACTCATCCACTTTTGCCTACACACACTCGCCACATGACCTTCCATTCCACATTCAGCACACTTCACACACAGTTCTTTACACATCCTAGCATAATGCCCATTCTTTCCACAATCACCACAAACCTTGGTCACACGGGTACCCCTACATCCACTCACTATATGCCCTACCTGCCCACACCTGTAACACTTAATATTCCTATCTTTCTTGCACTCACTCACCACATGACTCATCTGTCCACACCTGAGACACGCTCCCAACGCCCACCGACACTCATTCTTCTTGTGTCCTGGCTTTCCACATCTGTGACACTGCTGCTCTTCTTCATGACAAACTAGTCCTACTCTTGCAACGCTTGGACTCTGATCTTTCTTAGGGTTTATTACAATTACGTTACTTGCTCTCACACTCCTGTCAACCACTTGCTCTGCCATTGGCCTCAGCTCTTCTAGAATTGCCTCCCTATATTTTAACTCAGGCATACCCTCTTACTTCAGTCCTGATGCTAACACTTCTACTCTCTTTCATACACCTATCTAGCTCGTAATCCCCAACTATCTCTAAAATATCGTTCCATGTTAACCTTTCATTCGTCCATCTCATTTTCTCCTTACGTTTCAGATTTATAAACTCATGCACTCTCAGGCACAGTCGCCAACAACTTCCTCACTAAGTCTTTACACTCATTTATCCCTTCGTCCCCAAACTTTTTCCTAGCTAATGTTTCCAACCTGCACACTCATTGACAACGACTCACCAACATTCATTCTTGCCTCATCAAAATCATGTTTTCTCCTATATCTAATGCTACTCTTTATCCTCTTCGCCTATTCCACAATCCTGGTTTTCACACTCTCATAAGGCACATTCCCTACACTCATCATTACCCCATACATACTCAACAAAAATCCCGTCAAAAAGCTACCCAACTCTCTTGCCCAGACTCTCTTGTTATCCCCATACTTAGCCACAAAATACTTTTCATATTCCTTAAAAAAGTCCCCTATGTCCCTACTACCATATTCCTCGTATTGTGCACATCGGGGTACCTTTTTCATATACACAGCCTTTCGTACTTCCTGCTCACTCTCACTCTCACTTTTGCTACTTCCATTCTCATCCCTCTTAACCTTGCCAGAATACAACAAATCAACTTCCATACTAACATCCATGCTCTTGATTATGCTCTTCTTACATTCTTTCAACTAAACCGCTATCTAAATCACTCTCAGCCCTTGCCGCAACGTATCCAGTCCTAGTCTCATCCTGTCTGTCATCCTTACTAGCCTTCTTTCCCTTAGTACTCTTCTTTTCCTCAGCCCCCTTCTTATTCGTGTCCTCAGATTTATCCTTATCCTGTGTCTTCCCCTTCTTTCCCTTATCATAACCAAATCCCCTTTGTCACTCGTACTCTCATCCACTTGTTCTTTCACTCTCTTGATTGCTCTTAGCCCATCAAAAGACCCAGTAGGCCTACCTCCTACTGCTCCCTCTCCCATGAATCCCTTCATCATCTCCTGCACTGCATTCATCATTACTCCGAAATTTTCGTCCATTTTCTCAACCATTCTCTCTTCCGCTCCTTTCACCTCTTTGATTTCCACTTCCGCACACCTTAGCATTTCTCATTTCCTCTAACTCATTCTTTAGCTCCTCACAATCTACCTTTACCCTCTCATTCTCTACTTCCAATTGTCCTCTCACTTCTCTCTCCAACCTTAACTCCTCCTTCAGCCTCTCCACTTCAGTCAAACCTTCCATACTCACTTCACAAATCATACAACCCACCACACCATGTCCTGCAGCTGCCACACCAGCAGCCCCACGTTGGGTGCCAAAAAATAATGTGGCGGGATTACACAAGCTAAAAAACAAAAAACTTAAAACACAAACACATGTACTCACCTCAGACTCAGTGAGGAGCTGCTCAACTGTCTGTTGGATATATAGCTAGGCTAGGCTAGCCGTCGTAACACAATACACAAACAACCGAACAAGGACAACAACCACACAACAATTCAATAACTATACAGCAAAAGATCACTGCACAAACAAGTCAACACACCCCCTACAACACCAAGGAACCACAACAACAACACTCAACAACTCACAACTCCAACAACTCATCTACAACACAGCAAACTCACAAGCACAACAAATTGAACAACACGGCCACAACAACCTTCAAACATAGAATACCAACAATAATTTAACCAACAGCTTCAAGAACCACAAAATACTGACCACCAATAATAATACCTCTACCAAAACTCTAACCAGCACCAGCTTTCCTCTCAGACTCGCTCACTTTTCTCAACGCTCATAACCAACACTTGCCACCAATATACATAGCGAGCGCCAAAACAGAAACACGCTTACAACTGCCATTAAACCACTCCCATTTATCTCTCTCTCTCTCTCTCTCTCTCTCTCTCTCTCTCTCTCTCTCTCTCTCTCTCTCTCTCTCTCTCACGCAACCCTCGGAGATGTTGTCAAATATAAGCTACCATTATTACTCCTCCATAGCACCGCCACTCACAACTTCTCCAACTTCTGATCTGATGGGAAAAACCTTGCAACCGCTGTATCGATGACCATTCCCAAGTAGGGAATCCTTTGACTGGGTACGAGGTTTGACTTTTCCTGGTTGACTGCGATGCCCAGTTCCAGACAAAACTGAAGCAGATGATCTCTGTCCCACAGCAGCTTCTCCCTGGAACCTACCAGGACCAACCAATTGTCGAGGTACTTCAGCAAATTGATCCCCTGAACATGGGCCCAACTTGAGATGAGAGAGAAGACCTTTGTGAACACTTGAGGAGCTGTGGTCAGCCCGAAGCACAGGACTTTGAACTTTAAGACCTTGTCTCCGAGAGAGAAGTGAGAACTTCTTGGATTTGGAATTGTGGGCCTTTGATGAATAGGGATCTGGAAGTATGTGTCCCTCAAGTCTTTCGACAGCATGAAGTCGTCTTCCCTCACAGCTGCCAACACTGAAGGTGGGTTTCCATCTTGAACCTTGTCTTCCTGATGAAGTGATTCAAGGTGGATAAGTCGATCACAGGTCTCCAACCTCCTGACGCCTTGGGCACCAAGATGTGACTGTAAAACCCCAGAGATGGACGCACCACTTCCTCTATCGCATCCTTGTTCAGCATCTTTTGCACTTCCTCCTGGAGAGCCAAGAACTTCAGAGAATCTGGAGGATACACCCTCCTGAGCAGCAATTTGTCCGAGAGCGGAGGAGAGAAGTCGAATGGCACTAGATACCCCACCTGAAGGATATCTACCACCCACTTCTCCACCCCATGACTCTGCCACTTGGCCCAATGGCCTGCTAGGCAACCCCCCCACCCACCCATGGCACAGGAGAGGGAGAGGCCCCTAACCCACCGACGCCCTTGGGCCCCACCCTTCTCGGCTTAAAGGAAGGGGGTGGGGGTGTTTTTTTTTTGAAGGGACGTTGGTCCTCTGACCTAGGCTGGGACGAATGGGGAGGCCCTGCCGAAACCGAACTCCTTGACGGCCTACAAGGCGACGACCTTCATGACTGCTGCTGGGCAGGGGGAGGAGGAGGAGCCGAACGGCTCCGAGGACAAGACTCTGACTTAGACACGGCCTGGTGCACTAATCTGCCCTTGGCGTCAGCCTGGCGCTGGTCTATCACATCCTCCAGCTCGGTCCGAGAGAACAGAAACTGTGATTCCAAAAGATCCAGAGCCAGATACGAAAATGCCTTGCCTCCGAACTGCAACAAACTAGCAAGAGAGGAAGCACTCACCAACCCCTCTGGGTACCTGTCAGGAGCTATCTTGGTAATGACCGCCGACCAGAAGTCCAGCCATGAAACCGTCTGCAATATGGAGGCTGCCGTAGACACCAATGCTGAGGCATCCTGTGGAGACAAGGACGGAGTCACTGACCTCACCTGCTCCAAAGTCAATCCCTGCTTCAGACAAATGACGTCTGGGTTAAGATGACGCAACATAAAATATGCAGAGTTTGTAGCATAGTATTTCCTATGCCTTGTGAGAGGAGTGGGTAGCAGCTTGGCAGAGCCCCTAGAGCGAAGCGAACCGGCCCGATCTGAAACAGAGGCGATAACCTTATACAAGACCGACTGGACGTGCCCTGACAAGGCAATTTGAAACGATGACTTGGGATCCTGCATAGCTCCCAGCAAGGTTTCCAAGCAGGAAGTAGTGTAAGACGACCGAGCCTGAGTCCTACTCTCCAAATTGTTGAATCCACAAATGAGATCGACAACTTTTGTAAAGGAAGGCAAAACTCTTGCATGTCTCCCTTCTCCTGCTCCGGCAACGGAGACCAATCATGAGAAGGGTGTGCAGGCTTATGTAAAGCACCTTCCTCATTTAAATTAACGGAAGAACCAGCAGCCAAACAGCCTGAAACACCAAGTAACCTGTCTGGGCTGGATTGGGCGCTAACTCCCGCGACAAACCAACCACAACACTAGGGATATCCTATTGTTAAGACCTCAGGTTTGTAGCTATGAAAAATACAAATTGTCTTAGAAAATTTGTCATTTTTCGTACGCCTCTTTTCATACATTTTGGTTTTTGTAATTTTTTTGTTTTTACAAAATTTTTGTTATCATACATTTCCTCGGTTTTCGTACACTTGGAAATGCTCCATCTAGGGCCCAGTCAAGCGCCCAAAGAAAGCATCCCGTCATCTTTCATGACCCATTCTGCTTTTGTGTTCATTGTTTTTGTGCTTTTTGTGCCTTTTTATTAGAATGCAACTGCTTAGTAAGCCATCATAGGGCCAAAGAAAGTTCCAAGTGCTAGCTCTTCTGTAAAAAAAGGTGAGAAACACTATATGGAGGAAGTTGCATGCCGATCTCAGTGAGAAAATGCATACAACAATCGCTGCTGTTAGTGAATTTAAGGCCAGCAGAGGCTGGTTTGAAAGATTCAGAAAACAAATGGGCATAATGTGCATACTTAGGGATTAAGGACGTGTTTGCAAAGTAGAATGATGTGAAAACTTTTGTGGAAAATTATCATCCCAACAAAGAAGTTGCAATTTGTCTCCAACATGTTTGATGACAATGCCGTGTTTAACTTGAGCAACTTTTAAAGAAATGATAGAAACAAATGTTTGTGGACAGTTTTGATGTGTGACGGGTTCAGTAACTGTCAAGTTGGTTGTGGTGCTAGTGAAAAAACGAAGAGGAGAAGTAATCTCAGATAGTGCCAGTAAAAGATGAAGAGAAGTAACCTCGATAGGTCCTTGATACCTGAAGTCCTTCTGGAGGGAGGCAACCTCTCCTTCCTGTCCCCTCCTCTCCGTCTTCCATATGCTAAGAAGTTTTTCCATAAAGGTAAGAGTACTGTTAAATGTTTATTTATTCATTTCATTAGTCATATATATTTATTTTACATTGTTTTCTGTATGTAAAACTGTTTATTCCCTATAAAATGTATTTTTAAACAATATTTTTTGGGTCTGGAACACAATTGTATTTACATTATTTCTTATGAAAATTATTGTTTTGGTTTTTGTGCATTTCAGATTTTGTGGGAGGTTCCACTGTACTAAACATGCATGCACCTGGATTTAAAACCTCTACCTGCTCCTACAGCTCACCAGGATCCAGTTGTGCTGTTGGTACTAGCCATTTCTGCAGATGTCATGTTTCTGTCTACTCCTTTACCTCACTTGTATCCAGTCACACTCCTCTTCTGACCGTCGAGTCTCCAGCCACTTTATCACATATTTATAGACTCCTATCTCCAGCCTGTCACTTGATAGCAGCATCCTGGCTGTAGCTGCTCCTCTTGTTACAGCAGTGCTCCTGGTCATTGCCACTCTATTGGGACAGATGGCTCTCCTGGATTATGGGTCCAACCACTCTCACAGACATATAGCTCTCCGGTCTCCAGCTGTATGCTTTTTGTAACATTTCTTGGGTATTGAAATTTTCCTGGGTATGACAGCTTTCCTGGATATAGCTGCAAAATTGCCTCTGGCAACTCCCCTTACTCCAGCAGCTCACCTGACTCCACTGTTCTGTGGGTTCAGTTAACTCTCGTGTCTCCTGTGGCTCAATGGGCTTCAGCCCCTCTCCTTAATATATCAGCTTCCTGTATACATCAGCCATCAGCTGCCCTGCTTCGTCCCGCAGCTCTGGTTTCGTGCTCCAGTCACTCTTCAGATTCTCTTTCACTCAAAGAATTAAGAGGAGAGGTTTATCTTTAGGGATCTTCCTGATTCCTCTACCTGATTTTTAGGGTCATCACTGAGTTTTGCCTACTCCAGCCTTGCTTTTTTTGTGCTCTGGATTATTTTTTTGTTTTTATTTTTGTCATCCAGCATTTGGTACTATCTTTGGCTCTGTTACCAGTCTGGCCCCCTGCCAGCAACCTTGTGTCACCTGGTCATAAGCTGTTGGTGAATTTTTATGTTTCCTTTCCCCTCTGACCCTCCAGCATTATTTTGTATAGAAGCAATGTTATTGCTCCGTGATACTGCTCCTTTGGGAGATGCTTCAGCTCCGTTCTGATTGTTCAAGATCAGTGCAGTCACTGCCTTAAAACAGTTGTCTTGAACTTGCTACAGGCAAATAGGATCCCTTTTAAAGCTAATATTAACCTCCAGTTCTATTTGTTTCTAAGCAGTTAAAACTCAGCTCAGTTTAACTCTGTGAATCATTATCTCATGTGTTCTTTCCAGACATACATATGTAAGTGTTTACATAATAAAAATATGGAATGTTAGTCCATATATATAAAAGACTAAAACTAAAGAGGTCAACCAGATTGCTTGCAGGAATGTGATCAGACTAGAGACGCTAAAGATGACGTATACAATAAAAGTAGGCTAAGATAACATTCCGTCACCTGTAGTCATTCAATTGTTTATAAACATTAGTCCAAGCTCCCTGCTTGAGACAACTACCGCGACCTATAATTCAAACGGCCTACGTGATCTGTAGCGTGTCTCATTTGATTGTGTGTTCGTATGTAACTATGTCATCTGATAGTATGTTCATATGTTCGAGCTACTATCTGCTTCCTTCATAACTTGTAACAGAGATGTAGAACAGAGTTAGCTATCGTCATTAGAAGACCTGTATCTCTTTACCTAAGCTTTATCATGTAGAGAGAACAGAAGTAGCCATCATCATTGGCAGAAGCGATCAAGCTATCGTTATTAGAAGACTTGTACAATCATATCTGATCTTCAGCATGTAAAACTTGAGAAGAATATATATATTTTTATACTTCGTGTTTTCTACAAGAACCTCCTCACCATGAGTTTAACACATCGTCGTCATAAACAAGAAGATAATCCCGACTTCGTAAGTGATCTACAAACCCCAAGACACTCCATTGAAGATGGAAGTGCAATACCAACCGACTTAGCGTAAGATTATCGCAAGTCTAACATTACCTCATAGGGCGCCTTACCAATCCAGGCAACAGCCCTAAAACATATTCTAGGTTCTACGCTTTTTTCAGGATGGAGCTACAGTATTATAATTAGATGGTTTAACCAGACTGTTATGGGGAGTAGGTATTCCATGTTGTGAGGGATTTATGGTACTATGGGTTCCTTCCTTGATTGTTCAATTTTCATTTGGATCCCCAGGCTATTGCCTCACTTTCAATAGTTTGATTATAAGTATCATTATGTCTGCATGTGTTTCTCAGGATAACTTGTAGCTGTTATTTTGCCCAAGAATTTTTTTTACTAGAATCTGTTGTCTCCTACTCATTATGACATTACATATAAAATCATAAGGTTTTGTCTAACCTTTAATTTTGCCTTTAGAAAAATCCTTTCTTTTCCCTTGCATTCTGGTGTTAATTTCTAGTGCAACCATCTGCAGATGATTAGAGCTGCTTAATTGCTTGAGGTTCTCTCTCTTGGTTAAGTTGCTATTCATGTGAAACAAGTTTGATTTTTAAGAAGCTATAATATTTGTCAATACAAACCCTTTACTATTACAAAGTTCCTGCCTCCTGATCCCGTTCTCTACTGTGCCTCAAATAGACAACAGTATGCATGGAGTGATCCCTTTAATTACCATAGACAACTGGCAACCTGTGCATTGGGATTGACCTATCAGCACTTTTCTTTCGTTGGTGGAAGACATGTCTGGGAACTGCATTGATACACAGTTATGCTTTGTAAAAGTAATGGTGTGGTATGGAATAAAAATTTTTTATTTAGTTTGGAAAAATACACAATTTCAGATATGTGATGAACTCTTTCAATAGGATCACCATGAAATCAAGCCATGCTACTATATTGTTTTATTTGACAAATTATGTTTGAGAAAAGGCCTTTTTCCAAAAAGTGTTTGTTAGATTGTTTTTACAAAATAAAAGTAATGCAAAGAAGAGAGGTTGGCGTACACTCAGGGTCAAGATAATACCTCTGATTTTAAGGAGACTTGTTGGAAGTATAGTTTATTATTAATTGTTTTAATAAAAAATTTGGCTACAGGGTTGGATCTGTTCTTGAGGAAAGGCTCTGAATGTGGACAAGTAAATCTGAGGAAAGACAAAATTAAAATATAACATATGAATATGATAGCTCATGAGGATTACCGACAGAGAAGATTACAGGTATAAAAGAATTAGAAACAGATAAGTTTTAGATGTTCAAGAGTGGTATATTTGAGATGGCTAGGATACTACTAGGTGATAAGGCAGGAAAAATAAGAGGTAGATGGAACTTTGCTTAAAGTGTTATGTTTCTTTTAATTTTAATGTTATTGTTTTTCATCATTCTCAGAATTAGAGCAACCATTTGAATTTTCATAACTTTTTTCCAGTTTGCTAAACATGTATAAAGAGTTAGAGGATGACATCCCAGGATTTACCCGTCCATCACATGGTCATCTGATTGGCTGGGCAAAGCAGGGTATGTGATTATATGTATACTCATAAAATTTATGTACTGTAGATCTCATAATATCAAGTAACCTCATTATTTTCTTATTTTATGGTCATCAAGGTCTTTTAGTTGCACACAGATACCTTGCTCTAATTTTTCCTATATGTATCTTTAGCTGCTAATGTAGATGGTGGGAGATTGCAGTGGTGAAGTAACTGATGGTATATAGTGGTATTGATGAAGTACTTCATTTTTTTTTTTTTTTTTTTTTTTTTTTTATTTTTTTTTTTTTTTTTTTTTTTTTTTTTCATTTTTTTTTTTTTTTTTTTTTTTTTTTTTTTTTTTCCAATCACACATTTCAGGAACTTGCATAACGCCAGGTAAAAGTGAACCATTTTGCTGGGACATTTGAGGCATGAACTTAGAAATCACTTGTCCTGAGCACTTGGAATCTAAGGCCCATGTTGTACATGCTAAAAAAAGTGGTTGACCAACAATCTGCTGCCTCTACCAGATTGCTGCCCTTTTCTTTGATGTGGTCCTGGTTAGTGTTTAGCAATTCAAAGGTTGCTTTCCTTCCAAGGTTCACAGTTGACACTAGTGCATTCCCAGTCATGTTAATTGATCCTTGTTATTTCTGGTATTCTCGCCCATCTCTACTTGTTTCTTGAGTACTAAGAGACTCCTGTAAAAATATATACTACAGGCAGTCTCTGGTTATTGGCAGAGTTTCCATTCCGATGGTTTGATGATAAGTGAATATCACCAATTCGGGCTGATTTTTGGGGCTGGGGCTTATCAGCGCCAATAACCGGTTAATGGTGCCTCCATTAGGTATGAATTGGGGCCAATACTGTATTATTGGCGCCAATAACTGGAAATTGGCACATTTCGGTGCCAAAAATCACCAGGTGACTTTTGGCGCTAAACAAGCCCCATAAAACCGGATTGCTGATAACCGGGGACTGCTTGTACTACTTTCCAAGTTGAGGGTAAGGCTTGGGTTAGGTCTTGTGCTTCACGAAACATGAAAATCATTCTTCATAGAGAAAATGCCAACTGAGCAATGTCAGCTATGAGTCTCTGCTCTCTTTTCACCTTACTAGTGTTGTCATCATTATTAAGATGACACCACATGAAGAGAGCAGTTTCCTTATTGTACTGGACAGAAAGAGCTAAGGGTGGAAGTAAAGTTTCTACATTGAGATGATAAAGATCGTCTTAAATTGGCTCCTAAATTGCTGAAAATTGCAACTCCTTTAGCTGGTTTCTTGACTTCAATTTCTTTGTCAAGTACATTGCCTTAATAACAGGTGCTTATGAAGTATACAGTAAGGAAATGTTGAGGATCTGGAAGCATGGCTGAAGGCTTGTCCTGTGAAAGTTCATTTGAGAAGGTGCACAGGAAAAATTCCTGAAGGTCAGGAGCTGCTGATTAGACTCCTAAGAAGAGGAAATACTGATCTCTTTAGAAGTATTTGTGATTTTTTTGGTAGGAACGCTTCATATAAGTAGTTCCACTGCTTTGTTGGCCAGTCACTATAAGTGGAGATGATTTTGGGAAACATGCTTTAGCCCCAGCAAGAGCTACCTACATAAGAGATATGGATCCTTGTCATGTTTAAATATAACTGTGATGAGGCTTGCAAAGCTATTCAGAACATATGTGTCTAGCATCATCAACAGAAAAAGCAAAAAACAAAACAAAAAATGTACAATGAAACAGAGAAATAGTGTTCCTCAGTTTACAAGAAAGCTGCTGATTGTAAATTGAGGAGTGAAAATGGGGAAAATGCCAGAAAATACCATAAATAAATAAACAGGTAAAGGGACAAGAAGTGTTGGTATTTAATGCACAATTAACACCATGAACTGGAAATAGAACATACAAAACAACCTTGACAATTCTTTCTCTGCATCTTTTCCCACTTCTATGCAGGGTTGATGTTTCTGACAGCTTTCCTCCATCTGGTTCAGTCAGACACATTGTCCTCTGACAATTGCTTGTCTCTCAGATCTTTAATTACATCTATCCACCTTCACTTCAGTCTTCCTCTTTCTCTCCCACTAGGCACCTCTTTCTGCATCACTCTCGTACCTACATGCGTCTCATCCCTTCTCATCACATCCCATAGTGCCATACCACTGCAGTCTTCTTTCTGGGCCTTCTTTGATAGTTCTGAGACTTTAGTAGTCCCTCTTATTCTTTCATTCTCGATCCTGTCCATTTTTGTTACTCCACACACATCCAGCTAAGTATTTTCATCTCTGCTGCATCCAATTTTTTCTCTTGGTCTCTGTACCAGCCCTGTTTCTGCTCTATACATATCAAAGCTGGTCTCACTACTGCCTTATACAATCTTCCTTTAACCTTTATGGTGATTCAGCGGTCACACAAGACTCCTGACATCTTTCTCCGATTTTTCCATCCAGCCTTCACTCCGTTATTTGTAAATCCAAATTTCCATCATCAGCTACTGGTTAATTTTTGTACTCTGTTTATTAACTTTGTCCCTTCAATACTGTAGGTTAGTTTGGGCCATTGGCCCGTCTACGTGAGACATCATATCCGCGAATCCTCAAATTTCTCACGGGAGCGAAGGAAACTCGTACCGAACTTCAAGACTTTATTCCTCCTCCTCAAACAATTCAAATTTCAAACAGCTCAGGGAGATACCAACAGGTTCCACAGTTCTTTTTTGATAAATCTCAGTTCACCCAAAATTCACAGAAATGGTACAGACAAGATACATAGACTAATGGGTACAACAATTTAACAGTCTTTACATAAAAAATAGCAAAAATAACTCTGAAAAGGAAGGGCATAAATACGACACAGCACAGGGTGTGGGTGAAAAGGAACAGGGAATGGGCAATTTTCAAAGGCGTCATCTCAACAAAGGGGAAAACAACATTCGTTTTACAACAAAACTACAATTTACTTGATTAAACACACACTACAATTATCATATTAGAAATGTTTTAGATTTAGTAATGAAAATACGTAAATTTCAAATGTATATATCCAATGTAAACAAATAGGGAGCGTTCTTTTGGATGCTACAACATACATTTAAACAAAACGTAAACACAAATCAAGAGCATTCTCTTGGACAACAAACATACATTTAACAAATACTAATCTCAAAGTCTTGATCTTCATTAAACTGTCTTCCAGTTCACTACTCCATTGCTCTAGTTTTGACTCCACTACCCCTCTGTTGGTGCTGCATAACACAATATCATCAGCAAACAGCATGCACCAGGAGATTGATTTCTTATTCCTTGAGACAGTACACATAATTTGGTCAAAATGATATGGACTTAAAGCAGATTCCTGATGTAAACCAACTATTACCGGTATCCATTCAGTTAACCCAACACTGCTTCTAACCTGCATTTTTGCTCCTTCATATAGCATACAGTAATACATACCTCAATCTTACGTGATATGAGTTGCATGAATTCTCAATAGCGCAAACTTTTCATTGGAACCTAACTAATTATCATACGTGAGTATTTCACAGACACACAAACGCAAATGCAACATTTTCGAATCCTGAAGAAACCCTGCAAAGGTGTTTGTTAAATTTTTTAGGCAATTTATAAGTTTTCAATCTTTTGTGTGTAAATTAGATAACATTAAATAATAAAAATAATAATTCTCTTCTCTCTCTCTCTCTCTCTCTCTCTCTCTCTCTCTCTCTCTCTCTCTCTCTCTCTCTCTCTCTCTCCGCGTATGTAATATTCATTGTTTTCTATCTTTACCAACCATTTATTTCTTTTTTAAGAGTAGTACATATTACTCTTCAAAGGAATTACAGTAACTAATTTCATTTAAAAGTTAGCTTGATACATAAAGACTAAAGACTACTATTCTCTCTCTCTCTCTCTCTCTCTCTCTCTCTCTCTCTCTCTCTCTCTCTCTCTCTCTCTCTCTCTCTCTCTCTCTCTCTCATAATCAGGGTAGCAAAGTGGTTGAGAAGACTTTCTAAAAATAGATTGGTTGGTCAGAAGGGGGAAAGAAGAGAGAACTATGTTGTATCTACGTATGTAATCTTCACAGACACTTTTCTTTTTTCATGGGTAATATATTAACCCTCTTACGCCGGAGCGGTAAATAAAAAATTGTCTCCCGTGTGCCGGAGGGGTTTCGGAGTGAACGCGGAAGCGGAAAAAATATTTTTTTCAAAAAATCACAGCGCGCTTAGTTTTCAAGATTAAGAGTTCATTTTTGGCTCATTTTTTTTGACATTGCCTGAAGTTTAGTATGCAACCATCAGAAATGAAAAAAATTATCATTATCATATATAAATAATTTGATATATGATAGTGCAAAAACGAAATTCCATATATAATTGTATTCAAATCGCGCTGTGCGCAAAACGGTTAAAGGTAACAAGTTACTTTTTTTCCCGTTGTAATGTACACTAAATTGCGATCATTTTGGTATATAACAATAAAACAATAAAAGCAACACAGAGAAAATATTATCACAAAATAATGCATGAATTCGTAACGCGCGGACATAAATATTTTTTTCAAAAATTCACCATAAATCTAAATATTGTCCTAGAGACTTCCAAGCTCTTTCAAAATGAAGACAAATGATTGAATATTACTATACTGTAAGAGTATTAGCTTACAATTGCAGTTTTTGACCATATCTGACGAGTTAAAGTTGACCGAATGTCGAATTTTTTATATATATATTTTTTATATGCAATTATTTCAGAAAAAAGAAAAGCTACAACCTTCAAATATTTTTTGTTTTATTCTACATGAAATTGCGCACATTTTCATATATAAAACTCTATGAAATGCCTAATATGAAACAGAGCAAATATTCCGAGAATGGTACGTACGTATTTCGGATATTTGTGGCGGAGAATCTGTGCGCGGAGGGAAGGAAAGATTATTTTTTAAATTCACCATAAATCTAAATATTTTGCTAGAGACTTCGAATTTGTTTCAAGATGAAGATAAATGACTGAATATTACTAGACTGTAAGAGTTTTAGCTTACAGTTGCGTTTTTCGACCATTTCGGTAGAGTCAAAGTTGACCGAACGTGGTTTTTTTTTCTATTTATCGTGATTTATATGCAAATATTTCAAAAATGAGAAAAGCTACAACCCAATCAATATTTTTTGTTGTATTCTACATGAAATTGCGCACATTTCATATATAAAACTTTATGTAACGGCTAATTTAAAATGGTGCAAACATTACCACAATCGCACGTATGATTTTTTCGGAAGAGTTACCGTGCGGACATGAAGAAAATGTTATTTTTTTCATAAATTCACCATAAATCGAAATATTGTGCTAGAGACTTCCAATTTGTTGCAAAATGAAGGTAAATGCTTGAATATTACTAGAATATAAGCGTTTTAGCTTACAATTGCGTTTTTCGACCATTTCGGTAGAGTCAAAGTTGACCGAAGGTTGAAATTTTGGCAATTATCGTTATTTATATGAAAATATCTCAAAACTGATAAAAGCTACAACCATGGGTTGTTTTTAGTTGTATTGTGCATGAAATTGCGCACATTTCCATATATAAAACTTTATATAAGGGCTAATTTTAAAATGGTGCAAACATTACCACAATCGCATGTATGATTTTTTTCGGAAGAGTTAAAGCCGGCGGAACATAAGGAAAAAGTTTTTTCATAAATTCACCATAAATCGAAATATTGTGCTAGAGACTTCCAATTAGTTGCAAAATTAAGGTAAATGATTGAATATTACTAGAATATAAGCATTTTAGCTTACAATTGCGTTTTTCGACCATTTCGGTAGTCAAAGTTGACCGAAGGTTGAAATTTTGGCAATTATCGTTATTTATATGAAAATATCTCAAAACTGATAAAAGGTACAATCATGAGTATTTTATTGTTGTATTCTACATAAAAATGTGCACATTTTCATATTAATACTTCATGTAACGGCTAATTTACAATGGTATAAAAATTATGTCAAAGTGACGAAATAATTTCCGAGATGTGTCACAGATACTTTTTAGTGCGGCAAGAAAGAAATTCGCGCTTGCGCGCCTGCGTAACGATTGTAAACAAAACAACACCTTGATCTGTGAACTCCCAGCATCCCCCAAGGCGCGTGATTCAAAAGTTTTAGGCTGGTAGGCCTATAAGTATTTTTCCACGAATTTTAAAAAAAACTTTTGTAAGTCGACGTAAAATACGTCCAGTCGGCACACGGGAGACAAAAAATGTCAACGTAAAATACGTCCAGTCGGCGTAAGAGGGTTAAGCTAACATTAAGATGAAATTACAGTAACTTTAATTTCATTTAAAAGTTAACTCGATATTTAGGGAGCATGATTAGGGTCATAGTTAGTGTTCAAACTCTAGAAATAAGCATTTATTAGCATTTTTAGAGACCATACCAAGCTCAGGCAAAACTTCCCCTTGCATGAGGGGGTCTTGGACCAACCTCACATACTTCTCTGGTATTTCCTTTACTCGCATACACCTCCAAACCTCTTGGCATGGGCCTCTATCATATGCCTTTTTAAGATCTTTGAATAATATAAGGAGTCCTTTTTGCTTCTCCCAGCTTTTTTCATCATCTGTCAGAGGGCGAGCACTGTGTCTGTCGTTCCCTTTCTGGCATGAAACCAAACTGTCCTTCACCTACAGATGTTTCTTCCTTAATTCTTTGATCCATTATTGTTTCCCAGATTTTCACAGTGTGAGGCATTAGCTCTATTCCTTGGTAGTTTGCACAGTTCTGGATGTCACCCGTCTCTCTATAGATTGGCACAATAATGCTTTCTCTCTATTCTATGATTTTCATCAAGTAACAGGTGTTCATAATATTCTTTCCACCTTTTTTTTTATCTTATCCTCATTGCATAAAACCACTTGATTTCCATCCTTAACCTGTTTTATATGGGAGTAGTCTTCTGTGTTCTTGTTCCTCTACTCTGCAATTCTGTGAATTTTTCTCTCCCCCTCAGGTGTTTCCATCTCTTCGTACATGTCATCTGATGCTTTTGCCTTTCTTATGCAACTTCCTTCTTTACTTGTTTCTTATGTCTTTTTACCTCTCCTTATCCTCTTGCTGTCCAGATCTTTTTTGCTTCTTTTTTTACTTTCATAACCTCTTTCACTTCATTTCACCACCAGGTTTCCTTATTATTAGGAGGTTTCTTTCCTTACGTCTTTCCCAACACCTCTCCACCTACTCTCTCTATCACTTTACTGTTGTGATTCCATCATTCTTGCACTCTCTCCAGCAATCTAACTTCCCTCAATGCTCTCCTTCAAATCTTGCTTAGCTTCCTCCTCTTGTGTCAGCTTCCACCACTTGCTTTTTGGTGAGACACATGCAGGGCTACCTTTTACTGTGTTCCTTATTTCAAAATCCATTACCACCCTGTGCTGTGCTGCCACACACACTCTCCATTTAAAACTACAATTTCTCACCTCTCTCAGATCTGATCTTCTGTACATGAGGAAGTCAATTTGACATTATCTTGCGCCACACTTGTATGTAATGTACTGTTTACTTTTTTTAAAACCCGGTCTTGACAATAGCCAAATCTAATGGCACTGCACAGTCTACAGCTCTCTCTCCTTTGTCATACCTCTCCAACTCCCTAGTCACCATGCACCCTCTCAATACCCTATCTGGTCCTTCCTACATTTCCATTCATTTCACCACCAATATTTAATCTCTTCTGGTATTTCATTCAACCGTTAGTCCATTTGTCTCCCAAATTGCAACTTTCTCAACTTCATCAAATACTGCTTGAGGGGCAAAAGCACTCACGATGTAGACTTTTTCTTTCTAGGCACAGTTTCTCAACTATTGCTCTGTCACTTGTACTCTTATCATATATTATGCTGTTTTAGGCTTTTGTATAGAATTATTCCCACTCCATTTCTACCTTCCTTATTTGCTCCACTATTCAGCAATTTATATCCACATCCTAGCTCTAGCTAGCTTTATCGCTCCTCCATCTACTCTCCTGCATATGTGAAATCCTTATCCTTCTCTCCATCAGATCTGTTATCTCTCATCCCTTTCCAGTCATCATCCCCATGTTCAAAGTTCCAACCCCAAAGGCTACCACCCTCTTCCTTCTCCACACTCGTCTTATTCCTCTTTGGGCTTGCTTCTTTAACATATTTTCCTAGCTTAATTTTTCCAATATGCAACAATCATACAATCTGTCTACCTGTTCATGTTTCTCGGTCCTAGTATAATCCAGCTCAATACTTTAAACAACAAAACAACCAGACTTACAACCCTCAAATGCACACGATGCCACTGTCGTGTTGTGGTCTATAACGCCACAACACGACACAACACATTTCTAAGACATCTTATAATTAAACATATGTTTCTCATACGTTGAACAACGCCTACACTTTATGGATGCAGAAAACAAAAACAAAACAATACTGACCAAACTTTAAAACTGATATATAATCACTGACTATCCAGTAGCCATCACCCATTTTTCATGAGGCAGGCGAGGCCCCTGTGCGTCACCTACGGGGACGCCCTAGCACTATCCGATTTCTGATAAAAGTCATTATGATATTTGGTTGTGGCTGGATTTTATGGCCGGATGCCCTTCCTGACACCTACCCTCCTCATTTATCCTGGCTTGGGACTAGCACCGAGTTGGACTGGCCTGTCTCTACCCTCCCCAGTGGCTGGGTTAAAATAACTTTTACAGTTAACACACCTGAAACGACTGTTTGATTCTTGAACAAATTTAGTAAGTTGAGGGAGTAAGAGTAATCCTTAATGCTAACTTAATAAAATTTATGTGGAAGCAAAATTAGTACACTGAAGTAATGATAACTGACAAACAACTTACAACACTGGAATGAAGACTAAGTAAGTAAGTATATCTTATTTTTATTACCAGACCACTGAGCTGATAACAGCTCTCCTAGGGCTGGCCCCGAAGGATTAAGATATTTTTTACGTGACTAGGATTCAATTGATTACCTAGCAACGGGACCTACAGCTTATTGTGGAATCCGAACCACATATATCGAGAAAGGTATTTCTATCACCAGAAATAAATCTCTCTTGTTCCGCGTTGGCCGGGCCGAGAATCGAACTCGGGCCACCGAATTAGCAGCCGAGTGCGAAGTCCACTCGCCAACGTGGGACTGGATGAAGACTAAAAGTACCAAATAGTCATAGTATAAAACTGTCTTGTTTGCAATACTACAACAAAGAATAGCACAGTCCTTTTCAAAAGAAAGAAAAAAGTACTTACAAAAGAAATTTCTTGCCAAATATTCTCCAACTGGCTAACAAAAATCCCCGGCAATCTAAAAGAAGCACAAACCTTAAGAGGCAGATGAAATAGCGAAGATTAAAAGTTATAATAACAAAAGAAAGAATCATAGAAGAAAACTAGTTAGAAAAGTCTTGGATGTCAGTGAGCAGAAGAGAGCATAAAACTGCAGGGAACTGAGGCTGTTGCTCTGTTTTTGTTTGAAAAAAAAAGAAGAAGAAATTGCTTGTATGGGATTTCTCAAGCTGCGGAATTGGACCATACTGTAAGTGATAGGTTTGTTGTGAAGCAACAATATCTGTGAATGAATGGTTATTAATGTCATATCTTGCCTTCTTACCAGTAAAGAATAGTTACAGATTGGGTACATTCATATTTGGTACTGAAGACCATCACTTTTCACCTGCTATTGAAAGTTATGAAGTTTTTCACCTTGCTTCATTTAAGTATGTATAGTAATTTTGAATTTTGTATATATAAAGGTTCTGGAAGAATTTCACAGTATGCTTTATATTGGTTTATTTTCTTGGGCTGAAAATATTTGCTCTATTTATGTTGAAGTTTTGTTGCTTCAAGAAGCATGCCGTACAGGTTGGTTATTGTGGCTTTGGTTGGGATGATATGTGTTTTGACTGAGATCAGTTTGTTATTTTCATCTACTTTTTTTTTCCCAGGTGTTTTACTTCTCAACGCTTGCCTGACTGTCACTGCCCATCAGGCTAATTCCCACAAAGATCGGGGATGGGAGAAATTCACTGATGCTGTTATCATGGAAATTTCGAAGCGCAACTTTGGTGTAGTGTTTTTGCTATGGGGATCTTATGCTCAGAAGAAAGCAGCTGTTGTTGACAAGGTAACTCTCTCTCTCTCTCTCTCTCTCTCTCTCTCTCTCTCTCTCTCTCTCTCTCTCTCTCTCTCTCTTCTACCCTATTTTATTTAAATGACAACTAAATGTCTTTGTAAGTAAGTATCTATCCAATTACTGCAAATGATTTCAAGCCACTAAGGCAAAATTGAAATATGAATTTTTTGCTGTTCACTCAAACCATAGTCATACTTCAGTCTTAATTGCATGTTGAGGTGTAAATTTATGTTTAGAAATACACCAAGGGCATCCTAAGTTTCAGTTCCATGCCGAACCACTGAGGAGGAGGCGGATCAATTTTCCAAAGGTTTACATTTACAAACTTCTTACTTTGTTGTCCTTGAGACACTGTTGGCTCATCTCAGTGCTGATTGAAATTTGATTACTATAACTAAAGTGTTTGTAGTAGAATTGAAAGAATTATAATAAAGCATTTAATTTTCTATGCAAACCTTTTGCTAATAGTATACGTATATACAGTCACCACCCTAATTACGAACATTCAGAGATACAAACAGGATCACAAGTTAAAATTATGTACAGAGCGCTCCCCTTTGCTACCTGTAAATTCAATTTTTTTTATTGCATACCCATTCTGTAGATCCATATTGTAAGTATTGTGTTTTAGGAAGAAAAAGTGTACAGTACTGTAGTATTGACTTTATATCATACTGTACTTCAGTAGGCATAAAGAGTACAGTAGTAAATCTTAGTAGTTCACTGTTTTCTTTAATGAATTGATATTTTGCTGTTTACAATAATATTATTTGAAAATTAGTAAAACATTCATTTATCATACAAAACAAACATACATATGTATAAAAATTCTCTCATTTTCTGTAAAAAAAGAGAGAGAGAGAACTGAGAAAGGAAGGGAGATAAAGAGAGAATGATTATTTTTATTATTTAAAGTTACTGTTTAATCTTATTAAACTTAATATTTGAAAATTGATACTGTAAATCATTATTTTATGATAACATGTATATGTATGTAAAGTACATTATTTATTCATGGAAATAATATGAATATGCAGAATATTGCTCTACGAAGAAATCTGCGAATGGGTGAGTTTTCCCATGAATAATTTATAGATAGGTTCCACAGAAAATCTTATAAATTAAGTGCAAATCTGGGGGGGTCAACTCTAATGTGGAAAACAAAATTGGTAATGTATGTAAAAGATTTGTATATTTAAAGATTACATTGTTCTTGAAAGAATTCATTTTTTTTTAACATTTAATCAAGAGCCCTAGGTGGATAGCTGTTTCATATAAATTACTTCTGCATGGATAACAATTTACAAGACTTTAGTTTGTTGTTTTCAGTTCTTCTGCTGAAGGACAGCCAGCTACAGTATTTTTTTTAGAATAATAGCTTTCAACTTACCGTGCAGGATAAAGTAATTTCATTGTTTATACTCTTGGAATATCATTTAATAATTTATAATTTGTAATAATTCTAATAGACTGAAATGATATGTAGAGTCTTCTTCCCAGCTGGTTCCCATTTTTATATGGGGTCGCCGTTTCGGATGAGCCGTTTCCACTATCCTGTGCTTCTGCCTCATCAATTCCCTTCTCATGTAAATCTCCTCTCACACAGTCCCTCCATCTCTTTCGTCTCCCTCTTCTTCATCTTCCTTGAACCTCCATCCCCATAGTATGTCTCCCAGCGTGGTCCTCGTCTCTCCTTACCATCTCAACCTCCCCACCAGCACTTTCTTTGATACTTCCACCACCTTAGTCGACTCCCTTATGTAGTTATTTCTGATCCTATCCTCTCTTGTCACCCCAGACATCCACCTAAGCATTCTCATTTCCGCCACATCCATCTTCTTCTGCTCTGTTTTTCTCATGCTTGCTGTTTCCGTACCATACAGCATTGCTGTTCTTAGCACCATCTTGCGAAATTTTCCTTTTAACCGCAGCAGCACTCTTTTGTCACAAAGAACTCCAGAGGCCGCTCTCCAGTTGTTCCAGCCTGCCTATACCTGATGTTTTACTTCTTCCATACTTCCTCCAGCATTAACAAAAGATCCCAAATACTTAAACTTATCAACTCCATTTCTTCTCCACCAAGCTGAATACTTTCTCTATCATCCCCCTCAGTGGTGGTACACATATATTCTGTCTTAGATCTACTTATTCTCATTCCTCTGTCCTCCAGTACTTGTCTCCATCTTTCCAATTTCATTTCCAGACCTTCCCTGCTCTCTGCGCACAGAACAATAGCATCTGCATACAATATGTTCCATGGCACTGCCTCCCTTACTTCCTCTATTATAATGTCCATCACTATGTTAAAGATAAATGGGGTCAGAGCCAACTCCTGGTGTAATCCTACTCTCACCTCAAAACCCTCTGTCTCCCCAACACTGCTCTTCACTCTGGTAAATACATTCAGGTACATCTCTTGTATCAATCGCACGTACTTCTCTGCCACCATCTTCTCCCTCAGATTCCTCCATACCTCTTGTCTCGGGACTCGGTACTATAAGCCTTTTCAAGGTCAATGAATACCATATGTGGGTCCCTTTGCTTTTCCTAGAATTTCTCCATTAGTTGCTTCAGACAAAGTATACCATCTGTTGTTCCCCTTCTCTTCATAAATACCATCTGCTCTTTACCTATTTGTACTTCTTCTTGCAGTCTAGCATCTATCATCCCTTCCTGTATCTTCAAAATGTGGGACATCAATTTAATGCGCATATAATTATCACACTCTTGGACTGAAAGAAATGATATGTAGAGTAATTATATAGAACATTTTGTTAAGTACTTAATGTCAACAATAACCGGGACATTTTTTAGTAATGTATGTGATGATTTGACAAGCACAAAAAATAAAAAAGATAATTATTGAGGAGATCTGGCATCTGCTTGTAATTTTGGCATGTGCAACTGCAATATGAGTTACAACTCTCATAATGAGGTCTGGAGTTTGGTTATTGCTTTTACAGTATATGTAGTTTTGAATATGTATTTATTTGTCAAAAATGCTGAGTCCTTCTTAGCCTGCACTAGTTGAACCAAAACTTCTTAATTGTTGATTCTGATTATTTAAAATATTGCAGGGGTAAATGTAAATGGTATCAGTTTCAGTATAGTTTGCCAGCCAGTGTACTGTACAACACTGTAAAACCGAGTGGCTTTTTCAAGACCCATAGAGAGTAAGACTAGTTGTCCTGTGGGATACTTTACCCAACATAGCTTTATATATTGCTCTTGACCCTCAGTTTAATATTTTTATTGTAAGCTGAAGTAATTACTGAATAGTTTATGTAGGCTTTCTATTTAACAGAAGAAGCACCATCTACTTTGTTCAACTCATCCCTCGCCATTGTCAGCACATCGTGGATTCTTAGGATGCAAGCATTTTTCTAAGTGTAATGAACTGCTTAAGAAAGGAGGCAAGAAACCAATAGATTGGGGATATCTTCCCCTTGAGTTATAATAGTTCAGATACCATGAAAAGTGGTTGCACTTTCTCCAGTTGAAGTATGCTCAGAATATTGTGTGTCAAATGTTATTCATCAGCTTTGAAATACAGTATATTTTTTGTTTATCTTATGTTGTATATTTTATTATGTATTAATATTTTGTCTTATGACTTCTTGTTATACAAAATGAAAAATAATTTCAGTTTTATATTTTAATTTTGGAGAAATTGTTCTTTTGCAGTGTCTTAGTAATTTCCAGTCATTTATTAATGAACAATGATGTTCTGTGCAGAGCTTATTTGCACTGCTGATCATTACTAATTTTGTTTTAGATATTGAATAAGGATCCCACTGATTTTAGCCAGTAATAAAAAAGGGATTTTGACGTAGGAAAAATCTATTTCTGGGCGAGGAAGCCGTGTCGCCCAGTGAAATGTGTCCTCTTTAGCACTATTTCTAGTAAAATATTGCTATGATACCAGAGAACTGCTAAATTGGACATGTCAGAAGTCTCTGACTCGCTCACCTAAATAAAAGGTGTCGGTATAGAACTGGGGCGAGTGTTAAACACTACCACAGCAACCCCTCCAATTAGCCTTTTCCTCATCAAAAGACCCTGAAAACGGGGAGCCGACCTTGACAATCTTTTTTTTTAATTAGGATAGAGTTATGATCATCATCAGTATTTTAATTTTTGAGTTATTTCTGTAGAATTTCTTGAAAAAAAGGTTTTAGTATATTTAGAATAGTATCTAAAGATTACATTAACTGAGTGCCAAAGTAAAGACATTTATGTTATCAAGAAATGAGAATTTGAAGTATATTTGAGAAAGTTGTATGCTGTGTATAGGATATTAAAGCAGTATACTGTATGTACTAAAATTGTGTTGTAGAAAAAGAAAATTAAAAAAAAAAAATTAGTTTCTTATATTTTGAAATGGACAGGTATTTGTTACTCTGGTAAAAAGGAACTTGGGTTTTGCAGTGTTGTAGTTGCATTTCAGGTACAAAGTTATGTATGCTCCTGCTAATCATGATTTTAAAATTTTTTCTCTGTTATATTTTTTATTACATATTAAGGTACAAAAGTTCAGGTTTATATTTGTTAATTTTTCTATTTGAAAAGGAATATTTATGTTTTGATTTGCTAGTAGATGCTTCTTGTTCTAGGAGTGAGGATAATAAGTTATGGTTTGAAAGGTTGGAAATTTATTAGATACCATAACAGTGAAAGAATTTGAAAATATTTTATACCTTAATTTTGAAATGATATACTGTATAAATTTAGATATTTAAAGAAACAATGTACATACACTTGATTTTGTACTCTTGGAATATATTTTTTTAAGTTTTGGATTTTATGTATTTTATCCTACTGAAAAGGTGGAATTTTAAGGAATTAGAAATGCTAATGTTAATGTATGGAGTATTAAAACAGTTAGAATGTTTTAGTTGGCTGTTAAGTGATAGAGGGTGGAAGGTTATCACATAGTATAAAGTAGTTGACCAGGTAATAGGTTATCAGTTGATATGATTTGCCTGGTATAATGTAGTTGGTACTAGAGCAGTGGTTCTCAACCTAGGGGGTGTCAGCAATTTCCAGGGGAGGGGCGAGCCCTGGGGAAAAATGAATACAACAATTTTCTATTTTATTCGTTATTCTCTTAACGAGTGAGGAACTAATATTCAGAGGTTTATGAAAAAATGCAAAAGTATCGCTTTATAAACGTTACTTTCCTAGAGTCTATTACTCTAGTTAGGCTCATGGGGCTGACAGTGTTTTGTAGTTATTGACCTCCTTCCCTATCCCTCGAAACCCCTTCTTTTTCTCTTTTTTTTTCTAGTCTGAGAGGGAATTTTACTCACATATGCAAGGGGAGCGTGGAAGGAAGGACAGACTTAGAGGGGCGTGGTCTTATAAAGGTTGAGAACCACTGTACTAGAGGTTCTTTGTAACATCCCTTTAGCTATAGTTGTATGGCTTTGTGTCTTACTTTTCTTCGGTTCTTTTGATTTCTTCCTTCATAACTATCACTACTTTAACTTAAACTTTGCCCTGCTGTGATTGTCATTTTATATTAAAAAAAATTTAGGTGAGCCCAATGGTGACCTAGGCAGGTGTTTGGTTCCATTTTACAGTAGTACCCAGTATGTCCAAAATCATATTGATACCTTGGAGTCTACGGTGACAGTATCGCAATAGCATATGCATATGTACACAGTACACTATAAATAACCTGTTTTACTTAAGATATCTAAAAAAATTCAATGTAAATGCACAAGTTGCTAAGCCATTTGTTTCTATAAATACAGAATTTGAAGACATTTGGTGTTTGTTCAGTAATGACAAAACCATAACCCTAACTACTGAAAATACTGATGTCAGTATCAGCTAACTAACCTTAAAGAGAAAACGTAAACAAAGCAGAATTATTGTAATTATAGTGCAAAATTCATTTAAATCTCTTGAAGCTTGATGGTACGGCAGGTAGCTCATAGTGAGATGACCAGTGTTTGAATTGAAAGGAACGATTGGATGTGGTGTTCCCAAAAATCCAGTAGGCCTCTGGTATTACAAGAGCCACATGGATATATGGGTGAGATCAAACATGTGTAGTTAGCAAAGTATGGGATGTTAGGTAATGAAGCTTATGATTTAATAGTACGAGCACTTAGTTAGATTATTGTAAGATTTTTCCACTTATCATTGATAATGTTCTGTTGTAAAGGTTGCATGTGATCTTTGTGACATGAGGAACATTACCAGCCCAATGAGGTGCAGGTTCCAATAGGGGGTAGCACTGTCAGTGCTCCTCACACAGTTCACTGAGCGCCTCAGTGGCGTGGTTGGTAAGGTATTAGCGTCCCACCTTGGTGGTCGCGGGTTCGATTCTCTGCAATTCCATTGAGGGGTGAGAGATGTGTATTTCTGGTGATAGAAGTTCACTCTCGACGTGGTTCGGAAGTCACGTAAAGCTGTTGGTCCCGTTGCTGAATAACCACTGGTTCCGTGCAACGTAAAAGCACCATACAAACAAACAAACACATTTCACTGCAGGTATCACTTGAGGTTCTTAACAATGACCATTTTTGGCCCCTAGCTGCAACCCCTTTCATTCCTTTTACTATACCTCTTTTCATATTCTTTTCTTTTTGCGTTACTTTCCACCCTCTCCTCACAATGTTTACATAGTGCAAATGGGAGGATATCCTCCTGTTACTTTCCACCTCCTCCTAACAATTTTTACACTACAACTGGGAGGTTATCCTCTTGCAGAAGTTATAATATCTCACGTGGATGACCACCTCAATTACATTTTCTCTACAAAGTATGCAGAGGTACAATTATTTTAAACTCCTCCCTTAGGGAAATGAGGGCTAGGGTTTCAGGGCTGTCATTTTAAGCATTGCTTAAATTAAAGTTCTCCATCCCTGCTCAAGAAGAGGCACAACAATCGCTACCCCAAGACATCAGCCCCAGCCTTGTGGCACCTCACTTGTTAATTGAAATAATCCCTGCCACTGCTTTGAAGTGATGTTCAGTCCCAGTGCTTGGCCTTTGGCCTAAATTCCATATTCAATTCAATTCAAAACTCCCTACCCCTTGAAAAGGGTCTGCCTTTCCCCACAGTATTCTAGTACCCCATCCATGTCCATCTGAAATATTCTTTGAAGGAGGTTTAGTGTCATTGGTGCAAATCATGTTTATTATTGTTTGGTTGTTTGAGTATCCTACTATCTGCTGTTTAAAAGCTAGAATGATGCTACACATCTAAATCAAAGGTTGCAAAAGTTCTGGTTTTATCAATTCCATTCTTCTGATGCTCTCATGTGGCCAAGAAATTTATATAGAGCATTTTTTAATGGATTAATATCTAGTTAATTGCTTCTTGACTGCTGGATACTCATAGGAAACTGAATAGTACTGTATGTGAAATTCAAGTCCAGACTGGTTTTATGACACTTTGACTTGGTTAACCAAAAAATTTATGTAAAGTTTCTAACATGGGTGCTGGAGACTGTATGTGATCTCGTTCACAATTTGTAAGTATAATCAGAAGTAGTGTTGTTGATGGTGGTGTTAGTGAGATTCTTGGTAAATCTGGTCTGCTACAGGGTACAAACATATTGTTTAGGACCTTGTATGTTATTGGTGTTAACCAGTGCTCAATTAATTTGCAAACAAGATAGTACGATGTACAGTAACTTTTGCATGTTGTGCACTCATTTGATCTGACACAAGGTGAAGTGGCTGCTACTGTTAATAGGTGTTTAGAAGGGACGAGCAGAAGATGGATAAGACTGGACATTTGGGCGAAATATCTTTTTCCTGGCCTGAAGTGGTTTTTTCTTGTTCATAATGATAATTATGATTTACTCTCCTCTGGAGTTACTGTATCATCTCATACTAGTTACAGTTTAATAGAAAATGTCTTTTAAAACCTTTGGGGCCTGCACCTTTGAAATTAGTGCATACCACTTTTTGCAGGCCACCAGATTTATATTCTCACACTATGAAGTCCCACTGCCCCTTGTCACTCAAAGCTTTAGAACAGATTTTTGTTCCGATACGTAATACAAACCCTCGGTCCTTTAACAATAGGAAGGTAACTAGCGGCAGCTGGGACGGTCGTAAGCTTCGAACAAGGGGAGAACGGTAGTTAACTGCTTGTCCGATCGTGCCGCGCGGGCGGGCGGTGAAGAATCACTTTTGCTTTCGGCCGTGGTGTGACAGGACGTGTTCGTCATCGCTCTGCCCGCTATTTCGTCGTGTGCTTTGGATGTTTACAATTTCTTCTGACTGGTTTGTTTGTGGTCTTGAATGAAATTGTAAGTACTCTTTTTTCATTTTTCATTGAGTGAAGTGAATTAATTAATCATGGATCAAGAAGAGCTTTCGCCGCGCCCACCAGCTGCCCGTAGAGTGTGTCCCGGGCTGGAGGGGCGTAAATGCGGCGGATTCCGCTCTTACCCAGATATTGATCCTCATGAGTTATGTTTTCGGTGTCGGGGGCGAGAATGCTCCCGAACCGAACCATGTAATGTGTGTGTAAATTGGTCCGAGGCGCAGTTGGGGCTGTACGAGGGTAGGAAGAGGGTAGGTCGACCTCAACGGAGTCGTCGGAAAGCTCTCCAGCGACTCCTTTTGTGGTTACGGATACCTCGTCATCCTTCCTGCCTCCAGCTCAGCCCCCACGATTTGCCTTCCCCTGCGGGGGGGGTTTCGGAGTCCTTCTCCTCACTCGACCCGTCGAGTGTGGAGGAGGGTGGCCCGATACCCGGAAAGTTTCAATTGTATTCGGGGTCGTTCCGTACCGCTCTGGGGGGGGATTCGGGGTTCGTCCTCCCCCAACCCATAGCGCGAGGGTTGCCCCTCTAAATGACCCGACTGTTCCTCCCTCAGGTGTGCCTTCTGTGAGTGACGACCTTGGACAGGTGTGGGCGTCGTTGGGACTGCAGGGCGCCCCCAGTATCCAGGGCTTGATTCAACGGCTAGCGGGGTCGGCAGTTGTAACTCATGGTGTAGTTACAACAACGACCAATACTGTGTCAACACCAGCGTACGCCGCCCCTCCTCATGTGGTGTATACGCAACACATTGCGTCGGTGACTCCAACGGCATCAATTCAAATGCCGATCGCTGCCGTACCTAAGAGGGGCGTGCCGCCGCCACCTGGGTTTTATGTGCTGCCGACTCCCGACTTTCGCTGCCCCAAAAGTTCGCCCCTGGATCTACCGCCCGTCCCAATGATGAGTTTGGCTGAGATGGAGAGGTCTGTGACGCCGGTGGACTATGCTGCCGTACCTGCCGTACCTGCAGCGAGTGTTGCTGGCCCAGCCCCTCGCGCCGCTCCTACGAAGCGCGCGGTGCGGGACTCTCATGTTGATGTTGCTGCTGGTGCTGGTCCTGCTGGTGCTGGTCCTATTGGTGCGGTCCTGTGCTGCTGTCCTGCTGGTGCTGGTCCTGCTGGTGCTGGTTCCTGATGGTGCTGGTCCTGCTGTTGATGTTTCCTGCCGCTCCTGCCGTGCCTGCCCTGCCCACGTCGCGTCTCGTCATGAGGTGCTGCACCGGTCTCAGGTCTTTCCGGACAGGATCAGTCGGGGCGTGTTGCTTCGGCAATTGGTCCCGACTTTTCCGTGGATGGAAGACCTGACGTCCGTGCCTGAGAGAGCTGACGAAAAGAGGAGGAAGAAGAAAGAGGAAGATGTCGTCGTCGTCTTCATCGTCTTCTTCGTCGTCTGTTGCCGCCTCTTCCCCTTCGACTTCTAAGGCTTCCAAGCCGAAGAAGAAGAAGGCTGCCTCCTCCCCCCCTAAGAAGGCTCCTGCGGGACCTTCGAAGGGCCCGTCTCGCTCTGGCGTGACGGGGGGTGCTTCTGCTGGTCCTCCTGTTCCCTCGGGAACGGGGCCCGTCTCCTCTTCTGAGAAGAAGAAGAAGACGGGGACCAAAGGAGTGCTGGCTACTGCTGGGTACATCCGCGCCTGGTCTTAGTAGACTGCTGCTAAAGCCAGTAACGGCTCGACTTCTCGTTCGCGAGAAGGTCTCCGAGTGTACGGTCTCCTTCGGGTCGACCGTGCAGCCAAAGTCAAGACGCCTGAGCTTGCTCACCGTCATGACAGAGGCACGGAGCAGAAGACTGTCCGAGAGTCGCGCAAGTGACCGCTCGCCAGGCCAGCGGGACCGCTCTCGTCGCGACCAGACCGGTACCTCTGGGTTGACGTGACGATCTCTGACCGGCCACGGGTTGAGGCTGGGAAGAGGTCCCCTCGACCAACGGCACCAGCTTCGGCTGGTACCAGCGGTTTTGACGTGCCGTGAGGACGCTCACCGGTCTCACCGCGAAAGCGAGCTCTGCAGATCACCTGACCGCCCTTCCCACAGGGACCGGACGGAGACGGTGGCCAGCAGCAGCTCGTCTGACGCACGAGATCGGGGTCGACGTGCTCAGTCGAGCGCTCGCCACAGGTGAGCGGCACGACCAGGCCTGCAGTTCGATCCCCACCGCGGGTTGGTGATCGGCTACAGCCCCCACGTACGCTGGTCCTGCCAGCGAACGGGGGGGGAGCGTCAGGTCTGTCTCTCCTATACCTTCAACTTCCTCGGGCCTACACCGGGAAGAGCGACGGTACCTAGGAGTGATCGTGAGAGGTGCGACCGCTCACGATCCCGCCACGACGCCGCACGAACAGGCATGGTCTTAGGAACCAGCCAGGTCGTACGCGCAAGTGGTTGGAGGCGACCGTCAGGGGTCTGTTGCTGTTCCTCCTTCTGAAGGAGGGGAGGGTCTCGAGAGCTGCTCCTGTTGGAGGGACTGGACGGTCCTACTCCTCAGGACGCTGTGACTCCCTGAGATCCAGAGGAACTTTGCCCAGGTTATTGCGCTGATCGTCAGCACAACGACCTGGGGGAAGGATCGCCGCTACCACCATCTGAGCCCACGTCCCGGCTCGAGTCATTTGGGGCCCGAAGAGGGAACCCAAATTGACGGTGGGACTGCCGCGATCTGAGCTTGCAGACTCAGTCCTTGACCAGGTGGAGAATTTCGTCTCAGGACGAGAGGACTCACTTAAGTCAGGACGGTCTTCCAAGCTACTTCCTCCTCCTCTGCAGCGACAGCGGAAGCTACGTGCCATCAGTGGATCCAATACCGCCCAAACAGGTTAACCCGGAGCTAGCTAGGCTAACTCCAGGTGTGTCCCTGCAGCAGCTCCTGTCGGAGAACCTGTGGTTCTCGCAGCAGGAGGCACTGGGCCTGGAAGGTACCGCTATGGCGCTTTCCAGGCAGTCTCTTGGTTGGATCTGTCGGTCTCCCACAGTATCCAAGGTCGCGGCCGACGCCGGGGGCGCTGCCCTCGAAGACGGACCCCGACTTCAGGAGACTGTGCCAGTCTGGAGGTTAGGGCCATCTCCTACCTCGCCCATCAGACGGCAAACCTGTGGGCCAACTTGGTTCTCCGTCGTAGGGACGCTGTCCTTACACGAGTAGCCAAGGGGGCCCCGGGCTGTTGAGGCGGTAATGGACTCCGTAACGGACCAATGAAGAGTTCCTCCGCTCTCTTTCCCGGACCCGAGAGTGGTGGACGCTGCGGTGGAAAGACGGCGCAAACTGATGACAGTGACCGTCTGGTTCACCAGGCAGTTACGAAGGTTTCTGGGCAACCTCGTACAACTGCGGCTAAGCCTAAGAGTTTAGCTAGCGCTTCCTCGCTGCTAAGACGGCTGCTCCATCGAAAAGCCCCGAGGAAAGGACTCTTCCTGCTTCAACTTTCTGGTAAAGGAGGCCGTAACCAGCCTCCCTCCCAGCCCTCCTTTCCCCACGAGGAGGTGCTGGGAAGAAGTCGAAGCGAGGTGGGAAACGCTAGGGACGGCGTTCCCCCTCATCCAGCTGCCGGAAGTGGGGGGGGTGCCTGGCGAGCCATTGGGCAACTTGGCAGCGCTACGGTGCCGAGACCTGGATAGTAGACGTCCTTCGGGAGGGATATCTACTACCCTTCGAATCTCGGCCACCATCACCTCCAACCCGGTCCATCTGCAGACATATGTTCTGGGATCCTCAAAGGACGACGCTCTTCGGCAGGAGATCAAGACCATGCTGACCAAAACGAGCTGTAGAAGTCGTAGTGGATCGGTCACCGGGCTTTTACAGCCGCCTTTTCTTAGTGGAAAAGGGCATCGGGGGCTGGCGCCCGGTGATAGATCTCTCTCCCTGAACCGATTTGTTCGCCAGACTCGGTTCAAGATGGAGACGGCACGTTCCGTGCTGGACTCCATCAGGTGAGAACGACTTCATGCTTTCAGTGGACCTGAAGGATGCGTATTTTCAAAATACCCATCATCAGTCCTCCAGAAAGTACCTCCGCTCATCTTCGACGGACGGTGTACCAATTCAGGGCACTTTGCTTCGGTCTCTCAACCGCCCCACAGGTGTTCACGAGAGTGTTTTCACAAGCTGGTGTCTGCTTGGGCCCATTCGCACGGGATACGTCTTCTGATTTGGTATCTCGACGATTGGCTGGTCCTGGCGAGCTCCCGCTCGCAGTTGCTGCAGGACAGGGATCGACTTCTAAAGTTTTGTCGCGATCTGGGGATCGTGATAAATACTACGAGAAGTCCGATCTCGAACCCAAGGCAGAAGATGAAGTACCTGGGTGGGATGCTGATCGATACGGTAGCAGCTCAAGTCCGCCCCGCAGACTTGAGGATCAGCAAATTTCAGGGAGGGCAGCCGGCCGGTTCCTGTCTCGGCAGGAACAGGCAGCAGCTCAGCAATGGCAAGTCGTGATCGGCCACCTGTCGTCACTCGAGAAGTTAGTTCTCACGGACGTCTTCACCTGCGGTCTCTCCAGTGGAGAACTAAGGGAGAGTTGGTCACAGGTAAAGGATCCACCTTACTTCCCCGTGTCCATCACGGAGAAGGTGAGGCAGGACCTAGCCTGGTGGCTCGACGACAGGAACCTCTTAAGAGGAGTGCCCCTACGCACTCCCCCCCCGGAGATGCTGCTGTTCTCAGACGCATCGACCGAGGGATGGGGCGCACACTGGAGGAGTTGCTGGCGGCTGCAGGTGTGTGGGGGACCCCATCACGACAAGCACCTTCACATCAATGTCTGGAACTCAAGGCGGCGTTTTACGCTCTCCAAGAGTTCCAAGACCGCTTGATGGGACACTCGGTGGTTGTTGATGTGCGGACAACACCACAGTAGTGGCATACGTCAACAAGCAGGGGGGCCTAGTGACTCTCCCGCTACACCAGTTGACTGTGCAGGTGCACGAGTGGGCCACGGCTCACTCGATAGAGCTGTCAGCACGCTACATTCCAGCAAGAGGAATGTAAGTAGCGGACAAGCTCAGCCGTCGGGATCAGGTAATAGGGACCGATGTCCCTACACCCAGAAAGTGGCGGAAAGGCTCTTCAACCTGTGGGGCGTCCGGTCATAGACCTGTTCGCCACCGGCACAACAAAAAACTTCAAGTTTTTTGCTCAGCCGTGCCGGACCCATGGGCAGCTGCAGAGGACGCTCTTCAACACCCCTGGGACAACCTCTTCGTCTACGCCTTTCCTCCCTTTTGTCTGATTCGGAAAGTGATCAGCCGAGCGCTGGTCACTCCCAATCTCAGGATGATCCTGGTGGCTCCCAAACGACCTCAAGCCGTTTGGTATCCGGACCTGCTGGCTCTTCTTGCAGAAGAACCGAGAGAGATGCCCCACTGGCACAACCTTCTAGCCCAGCCACACGTAGAGCGGTACCACCGAGCAGTCCAGTCCCCTACAACTTCACGGCTGGCTGTTATCCACCATCTCTTGCGAACGAGAGGCTTTTCTCGCAGCGCAGCAACAGAGATGGCTGGACACGTCAGACAGTCCTCTGCAGCTGTGTACCAGGGGAAGTGGGCCGTCTTCTGTGGTGGTGTCGTAGACGGGGTCTATCTCCTCTCAGAGCCCACTCTTCAGCAGGTAGCGGATTTCCTCGTGTTTCTTCGCCGAGAGAAGCTCCTCTCAGTACCCACAGTTAAAGGATATAGAGCTGCACTGGCACTCGTCCTAAAACTGAGGGGACTGGACATCTCGAACTCGTTCGAGATCTCCTTGCTAATGAGGAGCTTCGAAAGGTCTTGCCCACCCAGGGAGCTCAGGCCCCTGAGTGGGATGTGACTCTCGTCCTTAGGAGTTTGACTCGAAGACCATTCGAGCCACTCCGAGAGTCGTCAGACAGGGATCTGACCCTCAAGACCCTCTTCTTGCTGGCCCTGGCATCGGCGAAGAGAGTAGGGGAACTTCATGGTCTGTCCTTCAATGTTAAACATTCCAGGGGCTGGGGATCTGTGACGCTCTATTTCGTCCCGAATTTCGTAGCTAAGACTCAGAATCCGTCGATCCCTGACGACAGGTTCGAGTCTTTCACAATCCCCTCCCTAATGGATTTCACCGACAACGATACGGATGAGATGCTGCTTTGTCCTGTGAGGGCGCTACGGCGCTATCTGAAGAAAAACTCGACACCTCAGGCCTGAGTGTCGACGCCTCTTCGTTAGCACTGGGGTTACCAAGAAAGAAGTATCCAAGAACACGCTTTCTTTCTGCTGCGTGAGGTGATCAGGAGAGGTACGAGGCTGATGGTAGTGACGACATCCGTACGCTCCGACCGAGAGCCCACGAAGTCAGAGGTATTGGACCCTCTTTGGCGTTCCGCAAGAACAATTCTCCGTGGCGCAGGTCCTGAAGGCAGGTGTCTGGGCCAACCAGACTACCTTCACGTCCTTCTACCTTCGGGGATATTGCCCCACAAGGTCCTTGGATACTTTTTCCTTCCTTGGGACCTGTGGTGGCTGCTCAACCGTTGTGTAAGCTTCCACCCAGCACCCGAGCAGGCAGAACAGCATCGATTCCTGGTGTGACTGTAGGAATGAATGGTTGAATGAGAGTGCGACTGGCTTCTCTTCTCCATCTTTCTCTCTCTCTACCTGTGGGCAGAGGGTCACGGTCGTCACCATGCTGGAAAGGAATCCGATGCAGGTAAGCTACTCAACCGGAGCCCCACTCATCATCCCTTTAGTTAGGGATAGAAGCAAATATCCTCCACTCCCTCCAACAAGGGGGGGGGGAAGGAGTGGATGCCTACTTGAGACAAACCCATAACTTTATGTTGGCTCCTGTACAGGAACAAGTTCTTGCAATGCTGGTACGAAGAGATACGCTTGCCTCTCTCTTAGTACTTGGCTCAGAGGTCTGACCATTGATCCTGCGGTGCACACCCCGATCAATCGGACAGAGGTTTGGATCCCTCCCTTGCTCTTACAACCAGGGAGGCATTCCAAGGTTTGGACGAACACCAGTCTGTTCACCAAAAAGACTCAGATTCCACCCACCAAGAAGTAGTCTTCTATTGTTAAAGGACCGAGGGTTTGTATTACGTATCGGAACAAATGACAATTTGTCGAAAATTGCATTTTTCCTAACTATACAAACCTGAGGTCCTTTACATATAGTCCCACCTCATACCACCCCTCACTCTGCAACTTTTTGCATGGGCCTAAAGGCAAAAGTGATTCTTCACCGCCCGGGCGCGGCGGCGGCGCTGCTCACGATCGGGTGACAAGCAGTTAACTACCGTTCTCCCCTTGTTCGAAGCTTACGACCGTCCCAGCTGCCGCTAGTTACCTTCCTATTGTTAAAGGACCTCAGGTTTGTATAGTTAGGAAAAATGATATTGTTATGATACAATAAAGTTTGTTCATACTTACCTGGCAGATATATATATAGCTGTATTTTCTGAAGTCCGACAGAAATTCAAAAACTTCCGGCACACACAGTGGTCGGCCAGGTGGTTAGTACCCATTCCCGCCGCTGGGAGGCGGGTATCAGGAACCAGTCCCATTTTCTATTCATAATTTTTATTTCCACTGTCCCCTGAGGGGAGGTGGGTGGGTTCTTAATTATATATATCTGCCAGGTAATTATGAACAAACTTTATTGTATCATAACAATATCATTTTGTTCATGAAACTTACCTGTCAGATATATATATAGCTGAATCCCACCGTTGGAGGTGGGAAGGGACAGAATAGAAGGATTTTGGGAAACAAATGCATGCAGATGATTTACATCTTGGTTCCACCTGTTAGCATTGCTGGCTTCGTGGTTATTGCCACGTAAGTCTGCTTGTGCTACTAGAGTTGCCAGCGAGGTAGAGACCTATATAGCTGGTGCACTCCAGATGATGTGTCACAGGGGCGCAGACCACGACGTGACTAGACCATATTGACCATACATGAGGGCTAAGAAGTAAAATAAATATATATATAAAAATATATATCACCACCTGACCAACCTAGCCAAAGTTAAGGTGTGTTAACTAAGGCTTAAGAGTTAAGAAGTCACCGTTGTCGGCGACTCAACTACTAAATTAAGAGCTCTTCCTAACCATTTTCTACAGGATAGGATGAGTGTACTACTTGCCCCCAAGATTTTGTCTGCAGACACGTATGGCCCTAGCGAGCAGCAGATCTCATATGTTCATCTTCACATCCTCAGCAGGGAGTGTGAATTGAACACAGAGTTGCTTCGCTAAAACATGGTACTCAGGATGTTGCTGAGTGCCATGCTCTGTTTTGAAATGCTTCCGAGGCCGCGCCCCCTCACCTCGTGAGCATTCAAATCAAAAGATTTCAAATCTTTGTGCCAACACAATGAAGGAGCTTTTTTGAAAGAACTCCTTAACAATAAAGCCAGGGTGTTCTTCGATATGGGCAAGTCTGGTCTTTTCGGAACACTGCAGATTGGTCCGTACAACTTCGACTTTCTTGAGTTTTATGTAGATAAAAACTTGAGAGACCTGACAGGGCACAGGACTCTCTCTGGCTCCTGCCCAATAACTTGTGCCATCCTTGATTCCAAGCTCCTGGCCCAAGAACAAGACGGGGGTTTCCATTCTTAGGCCACAACGGAAGGCTTAGAGAAAAAAAAAAAAAAAAAAACGCACCCCTTGTGTTCTCTAATGCCAAAACTTCTGACGATGGCTGAAAACCTCACTAACCCTCTTTGTCGTATCTAGGGTGGTTAGAAAAGGGCCCTTCCTGATCAAGTGCAAGAAGTTAACAGGTAGGAGATGTTCGAATGCTTTGACATCAAGAACTTCAGACTATGTCTAAGTTCCATATTGAAAGCTTCGATCTGGACATGCACAGTCAGTCAGTCGTACTAAAGTCAGGTGACCGACCAGTTTGACCAGTCAGACGCATCAAGGACAGCAAGGCTGTACCCTGAAGACCATAAGGCACTATTCTTCGCTGAAGGATGAGTGTCTGGACTGCCTGGGCGATTCAAGCTAAGCAAACCTTGTGGTATGAACGCAACCCAACGTCGTTAGTGAATCAACTCCTGAGCCACTCCTGACTCGAGCTTCTGGTGCCAGGAGAAAGGAGGGGCGAGGAGCAAAAAGGCGATTCAGTCCCGAAGGACGAATGCCTGACAGTCCAACCTGGTCTCATGTTAAACGATCATCGGGGGTGTGTAAACGCAACCGACTTCGTCAACAAGAAACTCAGGGCTACTATGTGTCTCCTGATCTCGCACGAGTGTCTGACTCCGAGAAAACAGGTGAGACAAAAAGTAGATGGTGAGCGAGTTTCGAGATTCCACAGAACTCAAAGATCGTGAAGGGCTTTGTTGTTTGACAGAAGCAAATCTCTGAGCCCAAAGGCCGTCAACAACATATTTGCGTATTCTTTAATAGTTGTGACTGCCAGCTTATCCCATTCTTCAAATGGAAAGGGAAGACGGCAATCTTATGCTGTCAACATCTCGATAGTCTGAACGTAGTCAGACTCAGAGCGGAGAGGTTATAGGTACCTTTCGTGTTAAAGTAGACCGACTCTCTCGGAAAAGGTCCTTGGAAGGACGTGACCTCTGTGAATCTAGGATCTTGAAGGCCAACATGGGGCGATTAGCGTCATTGTCGCTCCCTGTGATGGTATTAAATCATCTTAATTACATTTCCACCTAAAGCGTTGTGAAAAAGGGGGCAAAAAAGAACTAAAAATCCATCCCATCCCTGTTCAAATATCATAGCGAAGAGATGTATGAAAAGGACGTTCCCACTAAAGTTCCTCCAGTAAACTCTCAAACATACTTCTAAAGGAAAAGATTCCACTCGGAAGTCAGTAGTTGCTGCGTCGATCGAGACGATTCGTACGCACTTTTGCAATCCTGTAACGAACCTCTAGAGGATCGTTACATTCTACGTCTGTTGTTATAATAGGCTCTTTCTCGTAAACCCGAACAGGGACCGAGAGAAGATACTTCCTAAGATATGAGAGAGCTGTGGAAGATCAGAGTTGATATGGACCACTGGTTCCAAAAACTCGTTTCCAGGACTGGAGGGACGACAGAATTGCTTCCACTTCTTTCAGATTATGATCCAGGACATCTGAAACCCTCTCCAGATGTCCGGCACCTTCTTCTATCACCCTCAAGTGATACTTAACGCACCGAGAGATGTTCAGAAATCATTCCTAGATCTTTAATAAAATTTCAGTTCCCCGGTAGGAAAAAACTGTAGAGGTCTGAATTGCAGTCTATTCAGGGAAACAAAACTTCTTTAGGAAGGAAATGGTCCCCCAGCAAGCTCATCCATTCCCTCACACAGTATGTTTACTTCCCTAAAAGGCTGCGCTTTTGCCTAAGCAGGAGAGCATATAATAGTGAAATGTTGCGGTAGACTCGTAGTCCTATACCGTGCGGTAACGAGCACCGAAAGGAGTAAGCGATATCTCTGAGAACATAGTAAGGCAAAGCGAATGCAATGTTTATTCATTCATGTAAGAAATCCCCTCAATCTTAGGCTAAAGTCCGTGATTGTAGGGCAGAGATACAGTTAGTCAGTCAATCCCGCAGGAGAGAGAGACGTAACTGCCAGCACAGAGATACGGTTAGTCAGTCAATCCCGCAGGAGAGAGAGACGTAACCTACAGCGCATGACAGCGAACGAGCTGGTACTGCCTCGTTTGGACTGGCGGAGAGGACAGTGACAGCAGCAGCTTACGATCGTCGTTCTCTTAACTTATGCCTGGGTTGCCAGCTACCCTATTCTACGAAGAAAATAGGTCCGTAATTTTTAGCATAAAGAGACTCTCAAGCTGGTATATTTAAGCGAAACAGAAAACGCTAAATATATAGATGCGTTTGTGTCGTCATAACACTACCATACAACGGTAAAAGATAAATCGGAAACTCCTGGAAGGCTGCAGGGAGTAACGATTAAATGTCCTTAAATTAATAGACAATAGACCTCTCGGTTGCCATCCGAAGAGGTAACTACAGCAAGCGTATATGACTTGAGCCAACCAGTAGTAAAATAACGCAAGGCAAAAATATGATATTATATTGCAATAAAGTTTTTTTTCATACTTACCTGGCAGACATATATACTATAGCTGAATTCGGAAATACAGCTACATACATATCTGACAGCAAGTTTCATAAACAAAACTCAAGAGAATTGAAGCGGACAGCTCAAGCTTCTTATGTTATTGGACATAAGCGTTCATTGACGTAGTCTACAAGTCTATTTCTTGTACGAGGTCTGCGAATGATGAAGAGAGCTCTTCCGAATCTTGTCAATAAGAGCTTATCCGCTTACGCAATATAAAGTTAATGAGAAGTTTGTCAATGAGAACTAACCCATTTACGGGACAAAGAGATAATTTGTCAATGAGGGGATACCCACTTACTTGACAAAACGATAGTATATTGTCAATGGGGGAAAAAATTCACTGAATTGACAAAACGTAATCCAGGAAGTCGAGCATTTTATTTCCGATTCCCGTCTCAAACGAGGAAGGGGCAAGAATCCTGTTAAGAGACTGCTTACGACAGGTAGAACGACGCTGTTTCAATTCGGCAGCGTAAGTCCCGACTAGGAACTAACAAAATCTATCATCTGAAAAGCCCTTTCAGATGGGCTAAAAAGCTTGCAAAATTATCCTGGGAAGAGGAAGAAACTCTCCAACCAGCTTCCTCTCCCGTATCAAAATTATTGGCAGTATGGCAAAGGAAGTCCTGTCTTGCGCTTTCCTCCTTTGATGAGTGCCTTTGCAAGAATCCTACTGAACGTTGCCGAGAGTCCTGACGTGCAGGACGTCGAGCTTTTACATAACCCATAGCTGCCTTACCGCAAAGTCTTGACTGCGGTAGAGCAAAAGAGATCTTTCCTTGAGCTTTCCATAACTCCATCCAATCCTGGACTTTACGAAAAGCAATATTACTGACAAAGACCTCTATAATTCACGAAAAAAAAAACCCGTGGTCTTGCTGGGTTTCGAAAACGAAGTTGCCTTTTCACTTTAAGCTTCCTCCGAAGCACTGCTTACTTCACATTCTTCGCAGGCGATGTAGAAGGGATCACCGAAGTTAGGTAAAAATCTTTAGGCCCAAATCAGCTTGAAGACTTCAACAGAAACGTTCAGCCAGGCGACACACCTGGCATGTGCGCGCTCGGCGTCCACTGACTAGCAGCGAGCACGCTCGGCGTCCATTGGCGAGCAGCGAGGCACTCTCGGCGCGCCCGCGGTCGGCGTCCACTGGCGAGCAGCGAGCACTATCGGCGCGCCGGCTCGCGCTCGTATCCACTGGCGTGCGCTCGGCCTCGGCGTCTACTGGTGCGCGCTTGGCGTGCACCCGCGCGCGCGCCTGGCGTCCATCCGAACGTCCCGTCCAAGCCGAGCGTCAAAAAAAAAAAGCGTGCAGAAAAGCGTCACGCTCCTGACAGGCGTCAATGCAAGCGAAACTGCCTTCAGGGAAGAGCATTAGACATCTCGGAGAGAAAACCCCGACTGCACGAAGCAGTCTCAGGTGAAGGGTGATCGTGTGAGAATACGCGGGGCGAGGGAACGCCTTCTTATTCTCACAGCAACAAAGCTAGGACGTCCGCGCTCAAAAGCGTCCTGCTAATATGAAACCTGCTTTCCCTTTTCTCGGTGGAAAGACGTACACGAGTTCAGGCGACGTTCGCCTTCTTACTTCTCACTGCAACGCATGACGAGAGAGAGAAAAGGAGGAACGTGAAACGTCCTCTTCTATAAAGCTTCTATTTAGAGGGCGCGAGTCCTTCCGAAAGCTCCAAAGCAAACCCTGCGCAGGGAGGACGCTTCGGAGGACGAGAAGCAATCCTTCAGGATTCGTGCACGCACTTTGGCAGCCCTGGGAGTAACTTCAGGTCTGCCGAAGGCACGTCAGATCGGTGGAGTTCCTCGTAACCCTCCTTCGCTTTCGACATGCTCTCTCCCTGTTCCTGGGAGTCAAGCAGAGGTCCCGGCCTAGAGGCGAAATAAGGCCGATCTGACGCACCCTCCACTACACAAGGGGCACTGTCACTGCACTTAGCCACTTCACTTTTGCTCTCCAAAGCCAGCACTTTCGATTCTAAGTTACGAATCGATAGAGTATCAGAGAAAGGTCAATACCCTCTACAGAAACTGTTTAGGGCCCGAAGGCAACATTACAGGGTTAGGAGTAACAACTACAGAAGTAGCACATTTTCACCACAATGATAGGAGAGCGAGCACCTTAGATTCAAGATACAGATGGAATCTATAACGTAAAGGGCATTACCTCACGAGACATATTTATAGCCCGTAGGCCATACTACAGGGTTAGGCAAAATAGTCTACAGGTAGGTTAGCCTACCCTGACTTTGTTTACTGATTAATTGCGTACATATGAATCATAGTCTTCCTTATGGAATTAGACAAGTCTCACACTCCTTACATGACAAATCTCAACAAAGAAGCAGACACATAGCCCTCGTGCATATCGAGTGCGGAACTACCGAAGCTTTCGGTAGCCACACCCTATCTTAGCAGACAACACCCTCTGAAACTAGCCTAACTAGATTCAGATATACAAAAATGAATCATAATTCAAAACATTTAAGATAGCGTATGCCTAGCCACAAATCCAAGTCAATAAATCAAAAGACAATTAGGATATTTAGCGGGGCCCATGAAGTTTCCTAAATCCTAAGACGGAGGTACTGAAAACAGGTGTTTCCAGCACCGGCGACAGAAAAATTATGAATAGAAAATGGGACTGGTTCCTGATACCCGCCTCCCAGCGGCGGGAATGGGTACTAACCACCTGGCCGACCACTGTGTGTGCCGGAAGTTTTTTGAATTTCTGTCGGACTTCAGAAAATACAGCTATATATATCTGACAGGTAAGTTTCATGAACAAAATGCAATTTTCGACAAATTGTCATTTTAACGCTGCTGTTAAGCTCATAATTTTAGGAGAGGCTGTTGCAAAAAATTCGTGCACAAGTTTTTTGTGACGTAATCCTGCTCGTCTACCTACACTTTCCTACCTGTTGTTGGTAGGTAAAACATTCCTTGGTAGGCGAATTGCCATGTATAGGAGGATTTGGTGGCACAAGCAGAATGGTCCTTCTATGACAATTTTGATTTAATCTTTCCTCACTTCAAACCCCCCCAGTGGAATGATGACACTTTTGTTCCGGTTCCGGTAATGTAAATTACATGTAAGAGTAAAAAATACGTCCTTTTTAAAGAACTAAAATTACCTAAAATTAACTAGCCCGTCCGAGTATAAAGAGCACCCACAGCTCTCGATCGTCCATTCGTCCTCTTTCGACTCTAGAATTCTAACTTGCAACAAAGGGGAAGCGGGCTCGAGACTGGGATTGTGTGGGTCTTGAGGTGTTGCGAGTGACCATGAAATCTAGAACTAAGTAATTGTTCTTTTTTTTAGCCATCGTTGGGCTTGTGAACTTGAATCGTAATCATCATTGTTCAGTGAACCTTCGGGAGTGTGTTCACCGTTGATTTGATAACTTTCTGTCTGTTTTAAGTGATTTATCATACTTTGTGGCTGTGTGACCACTTAGTGGTTTTTGTACTGGTTAAGGGGTAATATGTCCCCATTGTTCATGAGTCATTATTGTCATTTTCAGTTCATAAATTTTTATTTTTGTAATAAAATTATGAAAATGTCGTGGCTTAATATTCCTGTTGTCCATGCGTAAAGGTTGGTTCTTAGCCCTTCAGGCAGGTATGTCCGCCTCATTACATCGTGGCCTTACCGGTGTTTTGATTGTCGTTTTATTCACGACAGCTGTAAAGCTATTGTGAGGGCATGAACAAAGAGGCGGGTGGAAGTGTACTGACTTTATTTTAGGTAAAGGAAATTCGTATATACAGCATGCAGGCAGAAATGTGGTGACTGACCTGCGAGAATAAAAATGGTTAAGCGACAGCCGATTTGTGTTTCTTAGGATGCATATACGTAATTATAAATATAAAAGCATACAAAACACGATGTTACATGATACATACATTGGCGGGAACCAATGTATGTATCATGGAAGTAAGAACAACGCGATTGTATGAATATGTACAATGAATTTGCGGATAAAGCGTTCTTACAAATACTCCCCCCAAGACAATAATTAGGGCATAATTGTTGGATGATTTTAGTGAGCTTCTCATTACTACTCGTGGAAGCGTGAGGGCCGGCGGAGACAGCCTCACGTGCACAAGACCAGCTGCTTCGGTAGATCTTTGGCCTCGGAGTCCTCGGAGGGGGGGGGGTGGTGGGTTGTTTCGGGGACGGGATTCCTCCCCTGGGGTGATCCTCGCGGGGTTGGACCATCTTCCGAGGGCAGCCACGGCCACATCAGGGCGGTTTGGTGATTAATGGTGTTGATCCTTGTTGGGGAGGCGGTGTGAGGCACCCTACGGGATCTGCGTCGGCGCAATCTTCGTCCATCAGGAAGGCAGGTTTCAGTCTGTCAATTGTGATCCAATCCTTGCGACCATTTATGGAGATGAAGTATGCCTTGTCGGTGCGTCGGAGGACGCGGAAGGGACCTCAGTAGGGCCTCGTCAGCGGTGGGTGTCTTCCCTGACAAAGATGTGTTTGCAGGACGATAGGCCTTCGGAAGGAAGTGTTTAGTTCTATCGGAGGAGGTCTTGAGGCAGGGCGTGAATTTTCTGGCGGATTCCCGAAGCCTGGCGATGGAGATGTCTGTGTCGTCGGTGTTGGTCGGGAAGAACTCGCCTGGCGATGGAGATGTCTGTGTCGTCCGTGTAGGTCAAGAAGAATTCGCCTGGGACTGCCAATGGTTTCCCGTAAACCTTCTCTGCTGGTGATGCCTCACAGTTCGCCCAAGGGGCAGTCCGGAGGCCAAGGAGGACCCACGGCAGTTAATTTTTCCAGTCCTCGCCAGTGCAGCGTGCCATTAGGGATGCCTTTAGCGATCAATGGATTCTTTCCACCGTGCCGTTAGCCGCTGGGTTGTAGGTGGTGGTAGCGATGAGTGACGTCCCCATCAGGCGGGCCAGGGAGGTCCACAGCTCTGACAGGAAGATAGGTCCGTGGTCTGTCGTGATATCATCGGGCACTCTGAATCGGCTGATCCAGCTGGCAAGAAGGGCTTCGGCACATGCTTTGGTGGTTGCATCCGACATCGGCGTTGCCACTGGCCACCTGGTGGAGTGGTTGATTATCGTCAGGAGGTATCTGGCGCCTTCGGACGGGGGCAAGGGACCTACGACGTCTACATGAATATGGCCGAATCTTCGTTTGAGCTGACCAAAATCCCCCGCACCCGATTCTGTGTGCCGGCTTATTTTGCTTGATTGGCATGGGACACAGTTCCTAGCACACTCTTAAGAGTCCTTCCAAATTCCATGCCAGATGAACTTCTCCGTCAGGAGGCACATCATCGTCCGGCCTGAGGGGTGCGAGAGTCCGTGTATAACATCGAATAGGGCGCTCCTGCGGGAGGCCGGGATCAGCGGGTGGGGGCGGCCCATGCTGGTGTCGCAGAGAAGCGATGTGCCTGAGGGTCCGAAGGGCACGTCCTCCCACTTGAGGGAGTTGAGGGCTGTGCAGTATGTGGCAGTCTGGATCGGCGGCCTGTTCCTGGGCGAGGTCTTCGTAATTGATCCTGAGGTGGACGGCATAGATTTCTATCCTTGAGAGGGCATCAGCCACTGGGTCCTTGCCGGGGACGTAGTGGATGGTGCAGCTGAACTCAGTGATGGCTGCCAGGTGTCTCTGTTGTCTTGCTGACCAGGCGTCGCTCGCCTTGGTGAAGGCGTGCAACCAAGGGGCAGTGGTCTGTCTTGATGGTGAAGGGAGCGCCTTCAAAGAGGTAAAGGAAGTGGCGCACTGCTTGGTATACAGCCAGGAGCTCACGGTCGAACGTGCTGTACCTCATCTCGGCGGGCAACAGTTTCCTACTGAAGAAGGCGAGCGGCTGGGGAACGCCTTGGACCATCTGCTCGAGGACTGCCCCGCAAGCGACGTTACTGGCATCAGTGGTGAGGCGTAAGGGCAAGGTGGGGTCCTGGTGAGACAAGGTGTTGGCTTTGGCGAGGGCCATCTTCGTGTCGCAGAAGGCCTGCATCTGCTCTGCTTCCCAAGTCAGGTTTTTTGGTTAGCCCCTTCAGGACCTGTGTTGGAGGGGACATGGTTCGGGCAACGTCGGGGATAAACCGGCGGTAATAATTCACCATTCTGATGAATTCTTGCAGGGGCTTGATTGTAATAAGGGTCGGGAACTTTTGCACTGCGTCCACCTTCAATGCCATGGGGCGCACGCCTGCTGCGATTTCATGTCCGAGGAAGTCCACCAACTGGGTCGAGTTGCCGAAGGAATATTTCACGACCAAGGCAGATCTCTATTTTCTTCCCGTCAGGACCTGCGTCAGGCAGGCGGAGGAGGCCCATCACCGTGTTCCAAGCATCCTCCAGGTCGGCGCCTCGCATTGGATTTGTGACGAGGTCGAGGGCGCGGGCAGCTCTTTCAGCAATAGGGGTGGCGTAGGCTTTCACGAGTTTTGTCTTGAGTTCGCCCAGTGTGACTGGTTTGGTCTGTGCGCACCCAGTCAACCAGGGGGTTATTTGTTTGTACACATCTCCTGGAAGGGCTGCTATGACGAGGTCAGCCTGCAGCACCTCGTCCAAAAGTCCCACGAGCCGGAATTGCCCCTCTGGATGAACCAGGCGGTTGGGTCCTCTGTTGCAAAAGGGGGCAACCTGACAGCCTGAGCAGCTGCTGTGCACGAGGCTGAGGAGGAGACCTGGGTTTCCTGCACGGAACTGTCTGCTTCCATTGTCCACTCTCAGAGAAACGGTCGACGAAAGTCTTAAATGGCGGGTCAAACCGTTTGAGGAACGCCTGAACACACTTGGGGAAGGTATGCTATATTTAGTCCGTTAGAGGTGTTGGCTTTCCGCGGCAGGAGCTTTCAGAGATCTAAACTGAGGCGTCGTGTGAGTCCACTAAAGATCTCTGAAGGTGAGCGGCGATAGTTAGTCCCTTAATGGCTTAGCCAAAACTGTTTGGGTCACTGTCCAAACCGGGTCACCAGTTGTGAGGGTGTGAACAAAGAGGCAGGTAGAAGTGTACTGACTTTATTATGTTGTTGTTGTTTTTGATTAAGCTGACCTTGTGTCAGCACGGGCTCTTGCTCACAGAGCAGCCCGTAATAACTTTATTATAGGTAAAGGAAATTCATATATACAGCGTGCGGGCGGAAATGTGGTGTCCGACCCGCGAGAGAGTAAAAATGGGTCGGCGACAGCCGATTTGTGTTTCTTAGGATGCATATAATTATAAATATAAACGCATATAAAACATGATGTTACATTATATGTAAATTGGAGGGAAGCCCGCTGAACGCTGTCTAGGATGGAAGTAAGAACAACGTGATTGTAGGAATGTGTACAATGAATATTCGGATAAAGCGTTGTCCTTACGCTATTTTGATAGTTTTTGGTCTAAATGTTTTTCTTATAAAATTTGTTTACGGGATATGCTCTTCTTTGGTAATTGACCATATTTTTTTCTAGCTTTAGTCATTCTACAATTAATTTTTGTTTCTTTTACTGACATCTCTTCTGTAGGAGCTAAATCCTATAAAAATCAATATTGGGAAGTTGGGAAATCAAGTTTCGAATTGGGACGTATGACGTCATTGAAAAAGCTCTATTATATAATACCTGCGTGCATTCACTGGAGTCCCTCGAAGAATATAATTTATTTCCCCTGAATTTTTTTCACAAGGACAAATCAAACCAAAATTAATAAGGATAATTGGAGATACTGAGAACATTTATGTTAAGAAAACATATATTTTGATTACGGGACTCAGGTTTAACCATCATCTAGGGTGATGTACGATAACATCCAATAGTGGTCTTGAAACAAAATTTTGTTCCCAAGCTTTAAGATGTTATTTTGAAAATTTCATGATCATATATAAAACTAATTAAGAGATACTAGTAATAAAATGTAACTTATTTGTTTTTAACTGATAAGTATAACGGTTTAAATGGAATAAATACGTAAAATACGACACATTTTTAGTGTTTGTAAGATAGTGTGTAGCAGCTGATCTATCTGGTCTATTGTTATTGTTAGAAAAAATAGAAAAATTGGAGGTGGTGAAGTCAAAACAATTCATATTTAAGTAAAATTGTATGTGAACGCCACTGCAATTCTTCGCCATTGAAATTGTCCTAAGGTTATTCTGGTAAGTGTATTTTGACATAACTGGTAAGATAAAGAAGCCTTGTCTTAGGCCTGTAGGATCGCCTGTTTTGCCGTAGGCTTTCTTCCTACCCTTAGGATAACGTACCCTAGACTAGCTTCTGCATAGGACATAGTAGTTTTAGTATAATTTGGTAAATTTTTGTGGGAATTATTTTTACATTTAGGGTATTTTAGTATTGCTAGGTAGGGCCTGACCACTTCCATGAACGCCCTCTTTAAGTAGGCCTACCAGCTTCCTTGAGGATGAGTACCTATTTTAAAACGTAGTAGTATAGTACTAAAGGAAAGATGGTAATTACTATCTCGCTACATCAATTATGAGATAGATTTTGGTGTGATTTTCGTATTAGGCTAAGCATAGGTAGTAGGGTAAACAACCGAGTGGACTGGCCAACTCGCAACTAACCGCGGTTTTGGCCACCCTCTGAAAAAGTACTTTAACTCATCCTGACACCGGAGATGGTCATCAGTCATGAGTTATTGGTGGTGATAGCTGGAGCTTAAGACCTCTACACCCCTTTCAAAGTACCTAAGTATATTTTGTCCAAAGTTAGAAATTAAGGCCATATTTTAAGATTTAAACAGAGGGTAATGAAAAGTGTGGCCAACGCAGTGCACACTACCCCAAAACGCTTTCAAAATTTACTTACGATTATATAAAAGTTTAGAAGATTGACGCCATCTCAATGTTTGCGGAGTCGCCTGTGTCAACAAACTTCCCATTTCCTGTGCTAAATCCACACACCACTTGTACACATAGATGCTGGGGCACTTTCATCACATCATTACAACAATCGTAAACCCGACCTCTAACCAGTACTTATCTACGGGGACTACGGCATTCTTTGCGGCGTTTTGCGCTCTTCAATTGTTTATCAGTGTTGTCAATTGGTATGTTTACCCTCCAAACTAGGTATAAGACTGACACAAAACCAGGGAAATAAGTGAAATTAGCAGTATTTCTACTGAAGCAATCTGCGGTGGCCTAGACTATGGCAATTGACGTTTTCCTATGTTATTTTACTTACTGAACAAAAATTTAAAGTAATATTTATTCGGACAACTGTATTTAACCCCCGGGGCCAGTATTAAAAAGGCAAAATACATTGGACGCCCCAACCCCTAGTGGATGTCGTATCCGCGGTTACGTTCCTTGCAGTTTGTAGAGAACTATTCTTTAGAATTACCCTGCAAGAAACGTAACCGCGGATACGACATCCACTAGGAATTGGGGGCGTCCTATGTATTTCACCGTGTTTAGTACTGGCCCCTGGGGGTTAATTACAGTCGTCCGAATAAATATTACTTAAAATTCTTGTTTAGTAGGTAAAACTGCATAGAAAAACCGCAACTGCCATAGTCTCAGCCGCCACGGTGGGTACCCTAGATCTACCAAATTAGCGTATCTGTTTGTAGTATATATACATATTACAGCAATTTTATCATTACTGCATTACTATGACAACTAGAATTCATGGAAACAGTTTGTAAATGCATCAGCGTATGTGTGAAGCTCCACTAGATTGGCAACGATGAGTCATTTTTCGTTGCATTGTCTGCTCGTAAGTACATCAGAAATATTTTTAATTTTTCGGTGTTAATTTGGTTGCAAAAAATGGATAATAGACATGAATTAAATAAAGATTTTGAAGTAACAAAGTAAAGTTAAACTAAATAATGATTAAAGTAAACAATTAAGGGAATATAGCTTTGCACCTCATAAATAGTGTAGTCATCTGCTGCTCGTAACTGTGTTTGTGGAGTGAGTGTTTAGGAACCAGGAATAGCAACATGGTTCAAGTGCAATTTGGAGTGAATTAAGACCAAAATGTGTATAATTACAATCAAATAAGCACTGTGAAGTTTCAGTTATGATATCAGTAAGGATTTAACCACCAATTACAAGGTAAAAATGAATTCATTTCAAACCATGACTCCGGAAATAAAAAGTTTCATACTTTCACTAATATAAGCAACAAAATGTTGTTTTATTGTGCTGATTACAACTGCAATCTTGGTAAGATCAATAAACGTTACATATGTACGCTAACATTGTTCAAATGAGTGCTGGGAAGGCTGGGAAAGATGATGGATTGTCTGTGGTTAGAACGGCCAGCCACGCGATTGCCGCTATAGTGGATTTCAAAACTGCCTTGAAAACATATTTTACGAAGAGCTCTCATGCTTATTTTAGTTTGTATGGGGCTTTCATATATCATATTATGTTGACGAAACTTCAATCTTTTGAATGGTATGCATAAAGTTGTAATTGTATTCTTGTTTCACCAATTAAATATTGAGTGAATAAGTAGGAATGTAATTGTTCTTTGTTAAAACTAATTTTACGGAAGTTTTTAGAATGAGTTTTCCTACCATTTCTAGTGACTGGCATGCTTTAGTGGAAGGAAGGATAGGATTTTTTTCTATTATCTCTTCACCATGTGATAAGGTGTCAAGTTTTACAGATTCCAGGGGATGCAATGCACCTGAAGCACTCACCACTTTCAGTGGATGGGTTTTCGTATTATCTCAGTGTAGGTGAAAATGTTGTATGATTGTCTTTATTAGGTGCAGCGCCCAGGGCACCTATCACGCTTTACCAGCATTTGGACAGAAAACCTTTACTGTAAAGCTTCCACTATGTAGTAGGTGACTCTGCTATACTGCTACACCACTAGTATAGGTTAAGATGAGCACCAACCATATGCAGTATCCCAGTAGCTGTCTTAACTGATGAGGAATGACAAGCATTCTATTCAATGCTAGCAACTATTGCTACTTCATTTTATTACCTAACTTAATATTTGGACTAGTATACTGTGGTTCTGCGAATAGTAGGAACTCGTATAAAAACACTTAAAACTGCTTATTTTGTTAGTTAAAACTCGGGAAAAAGCCACTAAAAAATTTTATACCTGTTTTTTTTAATAGTTTTATCCCAAAAAGTGTATTTTATGGTGAAATTGATATAAAAAAAATCAGGAATTTGTGGATATTTCTCATATAAAAATACTGCAAATTGGTGAATTTCCTGCGAATAATGAGAGGATATGTTCCAGAGAGAAATCCGCGAATGCGTGAGTTCGTGAATCCGGAGAACGCAAATATTGGGGCCCCACTGTATTTCCATGTCTTCCACCTCCTGTCAATGTGTGAATCAGCTATTTAATTACTGGGTAAATTGTATATATAAAAATTGCATTTTTATAATAAAATAACTTTTTGTATATGTGTATTTACCCAGTAATTAAAGATTCGGAGCCCACCCTCCTCCCTGCTGATAGACACGAGGCATGAACAAACTGATCTTTCTGCAAACATTCGTTCCTATTCGCCCACTAGTGGGTGGAACTGTCACCTACACAGTTTCTAGTGGGCGGAACTGTCACCTACACAGTTTCTAGGGGGCGGAACTGTCACCTACACAGTTTCTACAGTTTCTAGTGGGCAGAACTGTCACCTACACAGTCTACGGAACTGCACCTTACACGTTTCTAGTGGGCGGAACTCACCTACGTTTTTCTAGTGGGCAACTGTCCCTACACAGTTTCTTGTGGGCGGAACTGTCACCTACTTTTCTAGGGGCGGAAAACTGTCACCTCACGTTTCTAGGGCGGAACTGTCACCTACACAGTTTCTAGTGGGCAGAACTGTCACCTACACAGTTTCTAGTGGGCGGAACTGTCACCTACACAGTTTCTAGGGGGCGGAACTGTCACCTACACAGTTTCTAGTGGGCAGAACTGTCACCTACACAGTTTCTAGTGGGCGTAACTGTCACCTACAATTTTCTAGGGGCGGAACTGGTCACCTACACAGTTTCTAGTGGGCAGTCTGTCCCCCCACCTACACAGTTTCTAGTGGGCGGAACTGTCACCTACACAGTTTCTAGTGGGCGGAACTGTCACCTACACAGTTTCTAGTGGGCGGAACTGTCACCTACACAGTTTCTTGTGGGCGGAACTGTCACCTACACAGTTTCTAGTGGACGGGAAACTTCACCTAAACAGTTTCTAGTGGGCGGAACTGTCACCTACACAGTTTCTAGTGGGCGTAACTGTCACCTACACAGTTTCTAGTGGGCGTAACTGTCACCTACACAGTTTCTAGTGGGCGGAACTGTCACCTACACAGTTTCTAGTGGGCGGAACTGTCACCTACACAGTTTCTAGTGGGCAAAACTGTCACCTACACAGTTTCTTGTGAGTGGAACTGTAACCTACACAGTTTGAAGTGTTACCTGTGAATTTTGAATTCTAGCTGCCATGATAAGTGGAACTCAGTACTATTTAATAATTACTATATTGGGTAAGTATTTACCAATATAGTTTTGGGGGGGGGGATTTTTTTTTTTTTTTTTTTTTTTTTTGGCAGATGTTGATATACCAGGAATAGACAGTATCCATGAGTTTTTTGTAATTTTATTTTGTCTTTTTGTTAGATTTTTATTTTACATAACATATGGTAACTAGTAGATAACGAAGACCTTTTCTTTAATTGCTGAAACAGTAGTCTTATTGGGTTCATTTACATGAAGAGGACTTGCTGGGGACTATTCTTAAAATGAAGAGGGTATTTTGCCTGTTCTGGTAAAATAGCCAAACATGCCTTCGAGCTTATGTTGCCGGTTTCAGTAAAATAGACACACATGCTTTTAAGTTTATTTTGCCGGTTCCGGTAAAATAGACAAACATACTTTAATGCTTATTTTGCTGGTTCTGGTAAAATAGATCCCAGGTTTTTTCGTTAAACATTTTTAATATTTATTATTAATGCTAGTATGGCTAAAAAATACTAAACCTATTTAATAAGGAGTTTATTTATATTTGTAATTTTCAAGACAATTTTGAATCTTTCAATACTAATTGTTGAAACATTAAAACCATTTATTTATAGTCACATATTAAGAGAAATGCATTTGTCTCAAATATTCAGGCAGAACAGTCCGCGAATCCAAAACTTGCCCATGGCAATGGTTCTTTTACTAGTGCACTTCAGGTGCACCCACTGAAGACAACAGTCACAGACCACAGAATCCATCTTGTTCAAATCATGCTTACAGTGCCCACACACCCACTGCACTGACAATCTGAAGACTCCATACATATGCTCCACAGCTTTCCAACCATCTGGATCAAAATATGTGCAGATCTTATGGATTGAAACGTCTTCATCCAGGCATGCTGTTGGTATTGAAGAAGGGTTTTGTTCAACAGTATTTTCAGAGAGAAGCTTTCCACCCATAGCATGAATGACATCTTTACCACTTACAAAGTAGCCAAGTATCTGTAGATCCCTGTCATTGGATGATTTCTTGATGAATGGAGTTGGCTTATCAAGTCTTGACTTTTACTTGGGAAGTCCTAGAACATTATTGTTTGACCCTTTGGGTCTACCCCATTTCTTTGATTTTGGAGGCAAAGTGACATTGTTTAAGGTAGGATTAGCAGGTTCTGGAACTGAACAGGGCTCTGGAAGTGTAGGTGGTTCGTATTCTTCTTCAGATCTTGAGTATGGTAGCTTCTGAATGATCTCCAAGTCAGTTGTTTTCTCTCCACCAGTAATACCCATTTTATCTATTAGGAAATCTGTAGAAAGCCCTGGTTGGGATTTCAGGTAGTCAGCAGTCTGCTGTAGTTCACCGACTTCTGTGGAAGGTTTGGGTTTGGCAGCTGTGGCGATGTTGTGAATGTCCTTCATGAACAAGGTTTTACCTGTGGTCTCGTAGAGTTGTTGGTAAACCATCTTCTGATTGGCCCAAACTTTTAACATTTCAGTTGCTCTGTCTTCATCAGACCTGTCTAGACGTCTATGTGATGGCAAAAAGTTATACTCTGTGTTAACTAACCTCTGACCATCAGCACTGGATCTTAGTTTCAGCTGGTATGGGCAGTCAGCTATACTAAAGTTTAAATATATTTGCTCCATTTAGATCGATTCTTTTAAAGTTTGTTTGTATGATAGATTGCTTAACAACTACTTTTTTTTTTATAAGTATATTTGCTCATTAGCTTGTTACATGAATTCTTGACAAGTATTAATTTTAAGAAATTGCCTTTTAGATAAATTGTTTTAAAGTTTGTTGTTCATTTGCAAACAAACCTTTGGTCTTAACAATAGACTCATACTTGGAGGGAGGTACAAGACATCCTAAACCGGCTGGGGGCTTACCCACCAGTCCAGCTTCCAGAAGAAATGACTTCTGGGGAGGGACTAAACCTGTTGAGAAGCTAGATAAATTGAGATCTAACCACTCAGACCCTGAGTGACGTACAATGATATAGGGGAGAATCATTCCCGAGCATATGCTACCAAATAAGAGGGTTTGATATTTGTATATATGCGACCACACTATCAGTATGACTACCTTACTCACCTGTATCAGACCACTCCAGTGAATGACGTGTCTATTCCTTAACCCCTTCGCCACCGGCCTGCTGCATTGCTGCAAATGCTTGCATACCGCATGAGACCCCCTGTCGACCGCGAGTATCAATCATTACTAGGTCCCTCTAAATTTTATGGTATTCATATTTTTCCTTTACATTCTTATGTGAAAACATTGTGTGTACGGATATCAATGAATATTTTTTACCCCATTGTCAAAAAATTACAAAATATAGTAAGAATATCGGAAAAAAATAAAAAAAAAGGAGTAATTTAGTGGAAAAAAGTAATTGCAGAAGTAGGGAACTGTTATAAAGTAGTAGAAATAGTAGTAAAGTAATAGAAATAAAAAGTAGCAGAAAAAAGTAGTAAAGTTAGTAGTAAAATAGTAGTAGTGGTAATAGCCAGTACTAGTTTTCTTACTGAAACAGTATTCCTAGGTTCATACAGGAACAGCGTATACATCAATGAATGTTTACGGCACTGGTAATAATAATAATAAACAATAATAATAGTAATAATAATAATAATAATGATAATAAAAGCAACAGCATCTCGTGACCAATACGTATATACATATAGGGCAGTTTATTCACCCCCATTATCATCAGCAAGCTATAAAAAACACATCTCATCACGAGTAACCGGCCTCCATAGAAGTCCTTTCACCTTACGCTTTCCTGTTGAATGAAAGTACTACTCTGCCCGAGCATTCATCCATTCACACAATTTGTCAATTACATCACCACAAAAAAGGAAAACAAAATGCATCACCTAAGCAGGTGAAATCTGGTGTGTAAGCAGGAATCCTATTACCACCCTCCGTGAATCAGGGGGTGGCTGGGTCTGGGCGCAAGTCACAAGATGGATCAGTTATGAACCGTCAGCCTTCATCGACAACAGGTTCAATGTCTTCCAAACACTCTTTGTCACTGTCAACCTCTAAGAAATTATCACTATAATCATCATCTGATAGATTTGGCAGGTACTCAGACCCTGACTCTGAAAAACTATCATCTGACATGATACTGAAAAAAAAAAACATGAAATAACTGCAATCAAGAGGGAAAAAGGTTTAGAATTCAAATCTACATGGTTTACGGACAAAATCATAATCATCCTTCCCAGATGAATGCCTGAGGTCGCACTGGCATGTGTTGGCCATTACCCCTCCTAATATCCCATATGAAAATGACGTCACGACTTCCCATCGGACGCTCATTGGTTAGAATGAATTGTGGGTGGAGCTTCAACACCTCTCTCGTACACTATACTGTGTCTGGAAACCATCCAAGCTGAAGAAAATGCTTTGCTTTTCGAGGAGGGATGAAAGACGTACACGCGTACGTCCCAGTCTTTTATTACTGTACCGTAAAAGACGTACACGTGTATGTCCCAGTGCTGAAGGGGTTAAACTGCCCGAAGGAAGAAGGAAAGGTACAAGAGAAAGAAGGAGACCAGCCCACTCACTCATTCTCTCATCCACACAATCATCTTAGGTAAGATACAAAAGTGCCTTGTTAAGGGTAACTATGAGTAACACAAACTGTTGGGAAGGCACCACAGGACCCAGGGAAAACGTGTCCGTAGATCTCTGGGTAACATCCTTAAGGTAGAAAAAGGTGAACGTGGACTGGCGTAACCAAGTACCAGTGCTCAGCACTCTATGTACAGCCAAGTTCTTTTGAAAGTCAGAGAGGGACCAATACCCCTAATGTCATGCGCTCTTTCCTGCACGGACGTGGTGGTGGAATCATCAAGAGTCAAGTATGCCTGTCAGATGGCTTCCCTTATCCAAAAGAGATATTATTCTTAGACACCTCTTTCTTCATACAGCCTGTACTAACAAAAAGTCTGTGGCAGCCTGGTCTAAGGTGCCGAGTCCTTTTAAGATAGCAGCGCAGGGCCCAGACAGGGCACAACAAAAGCTCTTGAGCATCACCACGCACAAACTCATTCAGTGATGGAATGGAAAACGAAGTGAATCTGTCATCGTGCACAGAGGGATTTTGGGTCTTGGCCACGAATTCTGTGACAAATTCGAAGGACACCAACCCCCAACCCCTGATGTGCTTTACATCATAGCTTAGACCGTGGAGCTCTCCTACCCTCTTGGAAGATGCCAAGGCCAGAAGGAAAACTGTCTTGAGCGTCAAGTTCTTGTCAGATGAGCGACGCAAGGGCTCATATGGACTCTTAGTGAAGCTCTTGAGAACCAAGGAAACATCCCACGTCGGAGGCTTGAGCTCCCCAGGAGAACTCAACTGCTCAAACCCCTTAACTAGCAAGGAAAGTTCCCAGGAAGAGGAGATGTCGATACCTCTTAAGGCGTAACAGCAAACTCAGGGCTGCCCTGTAGCCTCTTAATGGCAGAAACGGAAAAACGTTTCTCGTCTGAGGAAGGTTAAAAAGTCTGTTATTTGCTGAATAGAGCTTGCGAGTGGAGAAAAACCCCGTTTACGACACCAATCACAGTAGATCGCCCATTTGCCTTAGTAATCCGTGGAGGTCAACTTTCTGAGACTGCTGGACATATGCCCTGCTGTTCTCCGAGAAAAGCCTCTCACTTGGAGGTGATACTTGATAGCTTCCAACTGTGAAGAGACAGGGATTCTACTGACTGGTGGAACCTTTCCGCATGCGGCTGACACAGATGTCGCCAAGGGGAATTTCCCTCGGAACCTCTGACAACAACGACAGCAGATCTGGGAACCATTCCGCCTGAGGCCACAGAGGGGCTACCAAAGTCATCCTGAGACACTGTGAACTCATTAGCCTGTTCAGAACTTGACAGATCAAACAAAACAGAGGGAAGGCATACACCTTCAGGTTGTCCCAGGGATGTTGGAATGTGTCCTCTGCTAATGCTAAAGGATCTGGGACCACAGAACAGAATAACTCCAGCTTCCTGTACAATCCTATTGTTAAGACCTCAGGTTTGTAGCTATGAAAAACACAAATTGTCTTAGAAAGTATGTCATTTTATTGTAGTGTCTTACCGAACAATTATAGAGCCGTGATTTCCACGAGCGGCAGGATACTAAATTCAAATTTAGCGCGTCGGCGTCGCCAACACTGGTGGTGATGACGTCATCTCCCTCCCTCCACTCGCGGGAGAACCAGGTACAACTGCCCAGGTGAATCCAATTCTTTTCCTGCCGGCGTCCTGGTGAACATCGGTGGTCGGTGCGGTTTGGATGACTTTGCTTCGCTTTTTTTTCTTGTGGAATTGATCTTCGGAATTGGTGAAGTACTCTTTTTTGGCGTTGTTGTTATTTTGCTTTTATTTAGGCGTTGCCATGTCGGAATCCTATCCGTCGGGAGTTAGGTTTTGCATCTCAGGATGTTAAAACTAGATTATCCAAGTTAGAATTATGATTCTCACACTAAATGTGTTAAGTGTAGGGACAGGTTTGTTCAGCAGATCGAACATGTAACGAGTGTAGTGATTGGACTGATTCTCAATGGAAGTTTTTAGTTCATACTCGGAGAAATTAGCTAAAGACAGAATTAGAAAAAAAGCAACGCTTAGGGAAAGTAGACTTAGCTCCGCTTCGTCTTGCGATGCTTCTGTTCTTCTGTTCCTCTGTTTCTCCTCAAATTGTTATGTCTCCTTTAACTACACCTCCTATTCCTCCTACTAATCCCGCTTCTCCCGGCTTCCCGTGTAGTTTCTTCCGACACCATTGCCAGTCTGGAATCGAGGTTAGATCAGAAATTTTCGGTACTAGCAGAATACGGTTTTGCAACTTGGTAATTCAGTTAAGACGTTTTTGGAGAAAGCGGCTTCAGGTAAGAGTTGTAGTTGAGGTGCGTCTGTCTGTCCTGACACGTCTCCTAGACAAAGGTCACTGTCCAGCTTCCCCCGCACCGGGGAGAAGACATACCGGAAGTCCAAGGGAGTCGATCGGGATTTGCCCACAGACAGGCGCCTCTCTTGTTGAGCCTGTTGCGCCTCAACAGGGCTCGGTTAAGCGTTGGAAAGGTGTTTCGGTCAGACGCCTTTCGAATGATTCAAGCGATTCGTCTCCGGTCGCGCGGCGCTCTTGGCGAGATTCGCCCGTTTCGCGTCCCTTAAAGAGGCGTTCAGGCGCCGATTCTTCGCCTCCTCCAGTCAAGCGGTATAAGGAGCCTGAGAGTAGGGTTGCGCCGCGGCCGTTAGCGGCTCGTTCGTCGCCTCAATCTGTGCCTTTTTCGGCTCCATCTACTAGTAGAGATTGTGGTTTTTCTGGGCTCAGCTCGTGTCGGCCTATGAAAGATCCTTAATATCATTCTTTCTAGGTAAAATTAGGCTAAAATTACCAGAGAAAAACAAAATTAAGAAAATGTCAGTAAAAAAACTGACTCGCTCACTCTTAAAAGAAGAAAGTGTCGTATGATAATAGGGGCGAGTGTGGAACACTACCACGAGACAAACACCAATTAGAACTTCCTATCAGAATCCCCCCAAGAGAGAGCTGATACCAACGGGCGATGCCGTCTCTACTACTACTACTAGAGGACGCCACGGACAGCAGCGCCCCTAGCGGACATCCTTAAATTTTAGCGCTACGTACAAGACGCATTTTTTCCTTGTGTGTGCTTTCTCAGGATTTATCCTTATTTTCTACGATGGAACGCTCTGCAATTGCCACGGCTAAGTTAAGTAACTCATAAGTAATATTTTACCACATTTTTATCTTCCGGGTACCAGTATTTTCCTTTATAGGTCATATACGGTCCTCGGTTGTCTCGTGGCGGCCATGCTGCCTCGTAAAGAATTCCCGGTCCTCCATACTGGGACTTCTTATACTTGGGCTTGGGCTTACTTTATCACGTTCATTGTTTTACATCGACTTTTAGCTAGTTTAGCCTCCTACCTTCTCTTAGCTTGGTATTTAGGGCTATTATTTTTATTCCGGCCCAGCATCCCGGCTCTTGCTCTACATCGGCTATCGCTGGCTCCGAGTAGGCTTCTGTTTCTTGGAACAGTCTGCCTCCTCCTGGGCTTCTTTCTCTTTTACTAAAAGTGTCTCTTCCATCTTTTCGATGTATATATTCATTTTTTTTATTTAGGGTGTTAGGCTAGCCTAGGTGCTTGTTCCTTGTATTGGGTACAGCTTGGTTCACGTGGCCCTTTCAACGGCTGTGTCGCTCGCTGGCCTAGGCCACTTGCGGTCACGTGTTCCATCGCACCTTACCCTGCCCCTGCCCTCCCTTTCTGGTATAGGGAGGAGCTGGGGACCCTTGGTTGTCATGACAACCTCAGTCGCCTTCTCTCACTCCTACTCGGAGGTGGCCAGGGTTCCTCCCAGCGGGGGGTATAGGGGCGACCACTCATGAGGTACAGGGTCTCCATGCGGGTTAGCCGGTTAGGGAGGGGCCGGGGGAGTAGGCCATCCCTCCTCTCTCTCGCTCCCGCCGTGCTTTGCCGAGACCTCCCTCCCCCCTCCCCAGTTGCTCAGCCACCCCCCCCCTTGCTTATAAACGAAAGGAGCCTTCCGTCGCAGCCGGGGCACCTTTGGTTATAGGTTACTGGCTCCGCTAGCGGGTGGGGCGGGACACTACTAGTGGTCGGTTGCTTGCCTACTATATCCTTATATCTCTCCCCCGCTAAACAAGAAGGGAGCTTACTCTTACCTACGCACTCTTCTAGTAGACGGGCGGAGAGAAGTTTGTTTTGTTATTGTTATTATTTTCAAGGATATACCCTAATTGTACAATGTTTGACAATGAATGCGTAATATTATTATTATTATTATCTACCATCCCGCTATTTTCCGTCGTGGTTTCCATTACCACCACTCCTGGTTGGTTTCCTTTCGTGTCTCCGCCATCAGCGGAGCCATAGCCTAGGATGCCAACCTGGTTACCACACGTATTTTGGCGGGGCTCTGGTTTAATCTAACTTTATCGCTCCGGCACCAGCGGAGCATCTGTTAGACTGTAAGTGTTACTTGGTACTCATGTACTTTTCCACTTACAGGCTACCAACTGCCAGGTCCCAGCCTGTAACGCGACGCTGTTCGACCCCTGTGGACATGATGAGTGTAGGTCTCACGCCCCCTGTGCCACGTCCTACAACGAGACGATCGTTTGGCACCCTGAAGCCTGCGCCATCTGCTACGACCTGGTCGGTCAGCTGGGGATGGGGTAAGTCCGTTATAGACTTACTTATCATTTTACTAACAACTTTTAGTCATAAGTTTGTTAACCCTGTTCCACCATTGGCAGCTAATTTCGCCTTTCTTTCAGGCTACCGGTGTGAGGGAAGTCGCCCTCGCCACCCTGAAAGCGTGGGTGGGCGGCTTCGGGAAGAACGCCGCCAAAGGCCAGCCCTACATTCTAGATAAGAAGCTGGCCGTCCAGATCTTCCCCGCGGGCAAGTCGACGGGCTACGTTGACCCCTTGTCCGCTGCCCCGCTGATAGCCTCCATCCAGCAAGACCTCCAGCAATCCTTTGAGGTCGTAGCCTCCCAGGAGTCGGTCCCGGACGTCGCTGCCCTGGACCTGAACATCGAGCCTATGGCGGTAGGATTTGATTGTTGTTGAGGTAGGTGTGTCGGGCGCCCAAGGTCTTTCCTTGGGCGCTTCTGGATCTTCTCCTGTCCCCTCTTCTAGTGCTTCATTCCAAGGCTTTGTGGGATCTGAGATCCCTACCCGCTCTCCCGCTCTCTCTGTACCCCCAAAGGCGAAGGGACAGAGAGAACCGAAGACTCTAGCCAAGACGACTTCTAAGAAGTCGTCTTCGTCTTCTTCGGCTAAGAAGTCGTCGACTTCCTACGCCGATGCGGTGAAAGCAAGGCCGAGCTCTTCTCACGCAAAGAGCTCCAGAAGCAAAGGCTTCGAAGTAGAAGGCTCGCGCTCCCGCCGAGTCACTGCTTCTCCCGCCTCCACCGCTTCCACTCCGGCTACGCCGGTAGGGTAGCAAGTACTAGCACCTTTGATCCCTCTACCTTTTCAGCAGGGGTGATGGAACAGGTGGGCGTGCTGGTGGGCTCGCAAATCTCCGCACTGGGGTCACGGTTCGAGCAGATGTTTGCACAGTTGTCAAACACTCTGTCCTCAATCTGGCCAATCAATCCCAGGATCTCTCTAACAGAATGAGAGAAAATGAGGACCGAGTAGCTGGGCTATCTCAGGTTCCTCCCCCAGTCTCCCCAGCGTCAAGCACTGGGATTCTTCAACTCCCGCCATATGATTCTTTGCCAGCTTTCTCTATGGAGAAACCCATGGAGAGTAGCTGCCTACGCTCCATTCAAAGATGGAATGATCTCTATCTCGGAGTGTGGAACTCGAAGGATTGAGGACTTCGAGTTTTACCCCCTCCGGGTCTGACGCAGCCTTTCATCGGTTATGCTAGGCTGACGCCAACGGCTCTGACGAGGGAGGACAAGATCTCCAAGGAGTTCGGTCTTGTATATAGTAGAGTCACGCTCAGCGGGAATGGGTTTCACTGCCTTGAGACTGGGAGTGTACGAACACCAAACTCCAGGCCTACAAGAGTCCCTTCACTATTTTCGTGACGGAAGAGGAGGTTTCTCTTCCGTTCGCCACGAAATTAGTGGAGTAGAAGTCCCTTCAGGCAGTCCTCAAGGATGAGCCCATCCCACAGTTGAGGGAGGCGGAGTCTACTTCTCCGCTCTTCCCGGCCTTCGGAGAAGTGTGGGAGAACTTGCCAGCTACGTTCACGCTTGGTAAGCTCAAACCGGACTGCGCCATGGAACCAGTTCGGCGAGAAAATTACCAAGGCTGCCGGATTCCCTAATCCAGGCAGAGTTTGATGCGCGAACCAGGTTTGGCAGGTCCCTCAATTCCCTTATTATCACGGAAATGGCTGCCCTCTCATGCTACGGAACCGCTGTTTAAGATTCTGGCGAAATCTCAGTTCCAGACGGTTTCTAACGGACGCTTTTGACTTCTTCCAGGCTAGGAGGAACTGCCGGAAGCATGTCCTACAAGAGTGTACCATTAGGCATGAGCCTAATCGACTCTTGGCCGCTAGCATGTGGGGAGCGGATCTCTTCCCAGAGTCCGCGGTGAACGAGGTACACCATGAAGCTGCTAGGCTCAACCAGAGCCTCAGAGCTAGGTGGGGTATTTCTCAAAGAGGAAACGGAATCCGTTCCCTTCTGCTGGCAAGAAACAGAAGAAGGCTGGTAAGAGGTTCCAGCCATATAAAAAACTCCAGCAACAGCAGCAATTTGTGCAGGCGGTCCCGGTTACCCAACAGGGACAACCTGCCGGTTCAAAGCAGAACCAGCCTATCCTCCTGTTGCCCCCGTCAATCTCAGCCATCCACTTCCTACGCTATCTCGCCGCCTTCAACCCTGCATATGAGGCTCAAGGCTACACTCAGCCGAGAGTAGGGCGAGAGGTTACTTTCGTCAACGTGGCGCAGGAAGGGGTACGAGGAGCAGACAGTTCAGGAGGGCGTGGTGGCCAACCGCCCATCAACAATGAGGCTCCCCAGGTAGGAGGAGGCTGTTTCCTCTTCCGCCACAGGTGGGGGTTCAGCAATTGGGCACAGAGCATAGTGTCCAAAGGATTGGGTTGGAGTTGGATCAAAGATCCTCCTCCAATCAAATCATTCCATCAGATACCGTCAAAGGAATTGACAGATTACGCGGAAGAACTCCTTCAGAAAGGAGCTATTGCGAGAGTCAAACATCTAAAATTTCAAGGTCGCTTATTCAGCGTGCCAAAGAAAGGCTCAACAAAAAGAAGGTAATCTTAGACTTGTCAAAGCTAAACTCTTTCATTCGTTGCGACAAGTTCAAGATGCTTACCCTCTCGCAAGTAAGGACCTTACTTCCGCGTGGAGCCGTCACATGCTCCATCGATCTTACAGACGCATACTATCATATCCCTATAGCCAGGCACTTCCGCCCATTCCTAGGATTCAGACTAGGAAATCAAACATTCTCATTCAAAGTGATGCCCTTCGGTCTGAATGTAGCCCCCAGGGTATTCACAAAAATAGCAGAAGTGGTTGTTCAACAATTGAGGGCTCAGGGAATTATGGTAGCAGCATACCTCGACGATTGGTTGATCTGGGCACCAACAGTCGAGGATGTCTCAAGCCACCAAAAAGGTAGTTCACTTTCTGGAACATCTGGGGTTCCAGATAACAAAACGAAATCCAGGACTTACTCCGGAATCCTCGTTTTTCAGTGGCCTAGGAATCCAATGGGATTTGTTTCTTCCCACAATCTTGTCAATTCCAGTGCCAAACGGAAGGAAATAGCAAAATCCGTCAGACAATTTCTCAAATGCAAGCAAACGTCACGAAGAAACCAGGAGAGAATCCTAGGGTCTCTTCAGTTTGCTTCGGTAACAGATATCCTTCTGAAGGCAAGGCTGAAAGATATAAATCGAATTTGGCGGTCAAGAGCAAAACTCCAAATATCGAGACAAGTTGTCAGCAATCCCACAGATCCTCCGCAACCAACTACGGCCTTGGTCAAAAGTAAAGAACTTAGCCAAGAAAGTACCCCTTCAATATCCCCTCCCAGTGTTAACCATTCACACGGATGCATCCCTGTCCGGGTGGGGGGGATACTCTCAGTTCAAACAGGTTCAGGGGACTTGGTCAGTTCAATTTCGCCAG
>NC_087200.1:192186221-192298320 GCF_015104395.2 Macrobrachium nipponense | reverse complement strand
CAGAACCCTCAAACTTAACAGAATGCTACTGTAAATTTTCCAAATGAACAGAACCAAGTTTAAAGGGTATGAAAGAAGTTTTGGAAACCATTACCGGTTTTTTACCATATCAGATTTGATTTCCTGGCGACCCAAAATATTTTCTGATCAAATCATCGGCTACAAGAAATTATGACCATTTAGTCCTTGACTGCATTAAATTCTTGACACCTGAGAATCAACCAAACCTAGCAAGCCATACCACACTTCTTATCTTAAGAACAAAGTGTACTAAACAGGTATACACCCACTTGGAAGAACACAGAACTAGTGTGTCAGAATCAGGATGTGAGAAGTAGAACTAAATTTACAGCCTACATAATATACAAGTAACGGCATTCTAGAACCATAATTCCAAAATATAATAATAAATATTTTAAATATCAGAAACAAAAACTTTGAATGGTCATACTTTTAGCAGCATTAATGACCATGGATCATACAATTATGGCCATCCCAGCAACACATGGAACTTTTTTCTCTCAATCTCTAACTTGTATTTCACCAATTACTTGGTAAATATCATTTAAAGGGATCTTAGCAAATGATACATTCTTTTAGCCATGTTTGTTCATGTAAGCCACTTGACATAATCACACTAGCATCGTGCATTTTACTTCTACATGTAGCTGATGTCTAAGTTCCCACTTCTCTCAAGCAGTTCCATAACACCTATTAAGCACTGCTCACAGCCAAGAACTGTAATGCTCCCCAACTCTTGTTGTCACTGTCTTCTCAGAGTCAGAAAAAGTATTTTTTCTTTCTGTCTTAAACACAGTCTTTCTTCATCCACTTTTTCTATTGCTTGCAGATAGTTTAAATAAAATAATTATCCTAATTTGAATAATATTTGCAGTGTAAATTCTTAAAGATACAGCACACACAATGGTGTACAAGGCATGATAACTCAAGTACTGTACCTAACCTAAGGAACAACTATTAAACATCACAGTGTTTAACCTAGGTTTTTATTAATCAATGTTTAGAAGCAGTTGGTAAAATACTGCCTGACAGTCTAAATCTACAATAAATCTCAATACAAATAGTAAGTAAAAATTGCATAATTTTTTAGTGCATATAGATGCCATAATACAAAACTGTATAAATATTCTAACTGCTAATAATGTACATGAACTGCACAAAAATTAGATATTTAAAAAGTGTTTTATGAGATAATTTCTGTTGTAATGAATATACTGACTATATCTTTAGGAAACAACAGTAGCTGTGATGTCAAGGGATGTTTACACTTGTTAGGAAAGTGTTGAGGAACAGTGTTTTAAAGAAGTGTACATCTTGATTATATCTTTATGATCATAATTGTATACTTCTACATAATAGAGTGAAGTATACATTACTGAATATAAGAAATATCCTAGGCACTAATAAAACTTTAACTGTGTAATAGATCTGCTAAACAAGTGCATTATGTTTACAAACAGAAGGCTAAGGCATACCAAGGCCAAGGTCAGGGAAACCAATCAAAAACTATTTCCTTCTTATGCTTGGGGGTCCTTTAAGAACGCCTAACATAAGGAAATCCCTTGTATGGGAAGCAACCAGAGGAGCCAAAGGGAAGAAATTAATTATAATACAGCCATCCATCATAATTCATCAAAACATCTGATAAAATGCTTACACCTAACAAAATGAATATAATATAAATGAAAAGTAGCTGTTCACAGGATAGCAGAAATACTCGACTTATAATATCCAGGAATTACAGGAAAAAAAAGGTACGACATACAGTGGACCCCCATCCATTCGTGTTCTTAGCTATTCAGGGGTTTCTCTATGGATCATATCTACCCATTATTCATGGAAAATTCCCGTAAAACTGCTGCAGAAGCCTCCCCAGGAAGCCCAACATTCTGGACAACATTGGTTAGCGTATAAGGTCTAAAACTGGAAGATACCAAGACCAAAGGCTCTCGGAACTCATCTCGCAGCGACACTTGTACACAATCCCAAATTGAACAGTGTAAGCATTTTCAAGGGTTTTCTTGTGTTTGATCTAACAGTTTTAAGCATTGTTAGAGAGGTTTTAAGTAATTGCAGACTTTAGCTATTTGCAGGGGGGGTGGTCTGGTACTCATTTCCTATGAAAACACAGGTTTCACTGTATATACTACTTCCAACGGGCACAGAAATAAATCACTGATGATTACTTATATACAGCAGAGCTGAATGATGAAAAATAAATTAAAATTGATCAAGTACGAGTGTAAATTTAACGATATCTTGAAGCAAATTACCAGGGGGGCTGACTGTCCTGGATTCACACCTGACATGCCATTGCTCTTTCTCTCCTTCTAGGGAGTGGCGAATGAGCAAGACAGACAATTATAAACTGACAGGGTTGGGGTAAAACATGCTTTTGAAAAATAAAAACAATGGAAAGTACTACTACGTATTTATTTCAGGAAGTCTGAGTCATGGTTTTTTGCTAATATCTTTCTCAAACCAACTGACTGATTGCTAAGTTATTTTGAAACTGTTTCTCACACCCTTCCCTAATTCTTGATAAAAAAATTCCATGCTCAAACACAGATTTTAAAACTACTTTACTCTTGAATTTTCACACAGCCAAACCTAGCTGGTCAAGATTTATGAATTCATTCGGATAAGCACTCTTGGGGTACTTACCCTTCCTATCCCCCACCCTTCCTTATTCTTTCAGTTTTATAATGGAAATTATGTTCAGTGAACACCCCCGTATTTGCAGACTCCAGATTAGCGGACTCACATATTCATGGATTTCTCTCTGGAGCACATAATCCCATTATTCGCGGAAAATTCACCTAATCAAGGTATTTTTCTATGAGAAATATCCACAAATTCCTGTTTTTGTTATCAATTTCATCATAAAATGCACTTTTTGTGATAAAACTATTAAAACACCAGGTATGAAGATTTCTAGTGGGTTTTTCTTGAGTTTAAACTAACAAAATAGGCAGTTTTAAGAGTGTTTTTATTGGGGTTTCAACTATTCGTGGATTCTAGTTATTCATGGGGGGAAACACTGTAATGGAATGTCTTCAGGAACATATTTGCATTGTTATTTTTCAACTGAGTAATGTAGGATGAAATGAGCTAACTACTACCTTGTTATTATAGAGAATTTAAGGGTTTTCAAAATCTTTGTAGTTGATGAATGATATATCAGGTTAAACGACAGGTTTATCACTTGTGTATTCAATCAAGGCCAAGAGAAAGAGGTCTTCTCACTTCCCCCCAATTTCCCCGTAGGGAGAGCTTTGTCTACCTCCTTATTGTGTCAGCTGGTGAATTGCCATAAAGAAAATGAAAATAAAAAAATGGGTATAATTTGGGGGAAACAAATATCACTATCATAATATCATTGTGTGAGTGTATTTAGTGAATGAGGAGAGTTTCATGCATCTTGAATTATATTACTTATCATTAATGTATTTTGACACACTATTTTCCTATAAGGATAGGTTTCAAAACAGGATTTTACTTGTATGTATGTATTTCTTTGGAATGGGACAATCGTTTAAGAGTGCTACAAACCTTAGATGTATGTGCCACTGCTTTTGATTGTTTACCTTTACATAACCTTGCCTTGTCATTTCATAGTTCTTCGCATTTTAGGAAAAAATGGAAAATTACACCGTTTTCCCTCTCAAATTCCCAATAGTACCTATATTTTTAACCATCAACACACATATGGCAATATGCAGTACTATATATACTCAATAATTAATAAGGAATTCTCAAGTCTACCTTAGTTCACAAGTGCATCCTAAGGAAAACGGAGATGCTTACTTTATTATTACCTGCGAGCGCTGACAGGGTTGCCCACCCAGGACCTTAAGCAGGTACCTCTAAGATATCTCATCACCTACGTATTTACCCCAGGTTGGAGGAGACTCCACCCAATTGGGTAGACCTTGTCTCTCTTGGCTTTGTATCCAGTAACTACAGAGAAGATTGTCTCATTGCTTTGATTTTAACACAATATTTTTTATCATATATGTAAAACAGTGAATTAGAATAAACATGGCATAACTTTTCATTACAAAATTATGCAAAGAGTATAACAAAAATTTCCTATTCATGAAGAAAGTAACATACACTACAGGGTGCAATGACGTAAAAGAAGAGTAGGAAGAAGAATGGAGTCATCGAAGAGGAAATTTGGGGGTAGTGAGGAATTTACTATAAGTAGATAGATACTCATGAAAAATTTAGTAGTAGGTACCCAAACTTGTATGACTGAAATCATTACAGTGACTGAAATCATTACAGTGGTCCCCCCGTATTCGCGGGGGATGCGTACCAGACCCCCCCGTGAATAGTTAGAACCCGCGAATGTTTGGAACCCCTATGAAAATGCTAAAAACAGCCTATATTGTTAGTTAAAACTCAAGAAAAACCCACTAAAAATTTTCATACGTGGTTTTTTTTAATAGTTTTATCACAAAAAGTGCATTTTATAATGAAATTCATAAAAAACCAGGAATTTGTGGATATTTATCATGGAAAAATACCGCGAATGCGCGAATTTTCCGCGAATAATGCAGGGAAACATTCCCCAGAGAAATCTGCGAATGTGTGAGTCCGCGAATCTGGAGAACGCGAATACGGGGGGTCCACTGTAATCAGTTTGCTGGCTACCTCCATCAAATGCAAAGGTAAAGTGTGAAAAAGCTGAATTTGGAAATAGAATTCATTACCAAAAATTAGGAGAGGGTGTGAACCACTCTTGTTGCTAAGTTACACACCAATCCATCAATTAATTTGAAAGATATTGGCAAAACACAATGACTATAACTATGAGAAAGCCTCCTACACATATACCAAAATTAACTTGAATACCAGTAACTGAAAGGGTGTGTAATATAACTTCCTTTTGGTGTCTTGTAACTAACAATATCAAAACAATACTGTATATAGTTGTAAATCTTCAATTTATATAAGCTTATGGCCATATCTACACCAAAGTGGTTACCTACCCTGTACGAGGTTCCAGCCTGGAAGCAGGAAGAGAAGTACAGAAAATTACTAAATCTTTAACCTGTTCAGTGTCATTTATGAATGTCTGGGTGAAGCCATTAACATAATTTTTCCCCATAAACAAACAAACAGAATTTCAATGCCATTATGCACATACTTTTGCATTTCCCTTATTATATGTAAATGAAAATACAATTCATAACAAAAAGGCAGTTTACTTTACCTAAGAATACCTACCATTGTAAAAACAATTACTACAGCTGACTTGAGAAAATGATATTTTTATAATAAAATAAGATTTTATGTATACTTACCAAGTACATAGTTACATAGCTATAGTAGTTTCTAAATCCGTCGGCAGCTAGAATTTTTGAAATCCGTGGTAGTGCTAGTTTGTTTTGGTCAGGTGATAACCCCTCCCCATAATCGGGGAGAGAGGAACACACGAAAATCAGTTGTTTATGCCCTACGATCCATGTGAGGGATCCATGTGAGGGGAGGAGGGCAGGCTTTGATCATGTAAAAGTATATCTTAGTTTTACCAGACCACTGAGCTGATTAACAGCTCTCCTAGGGCTGGCCTGAAGGATTAGATATTTTTACGTGGCTAGGTACCAATTGGTCACCTAGCAACAGGACCTACAGCTTATTGTGGGATCCGAACCACACTTTTTCGAGAAATGAATTTCTATCACCAGAAATAAATTCCTCTGATTCCGCGTTGGCCGAACCGGGATTCGAACTTCGGACCACCCGATTGGCAGCTGAGCGCAAAATCCACTTGTCCAGCGAGGAAATTTTGATCATGTAACTACATACTTGGTAAGTATACATAAAATCTTATTTTATTATAAAAATGTCACTTTTATGTATGCAACTTACCAAGTAGTTACATAGGTGGTGGGATCCATGGATATGCAAATATCTTTTAAAATTAATGAATATAAAATATGTACTTAGTGCTAGCATTCATGCAAATGCTTGTTGGTTCCTTACCTGTTAAGAGAGCTGAACAGATGATTAATGCCTCTGAAGTTGCACGTCTTAACTCATAGGGACATGGCTGTATAGCCAGGACTTGTCCTCTAATAAGTGGGATCCATGCAGCTAAGGAATTGTCCCTGGCCAGGGCGCAGTACCATACACGTAATATATTACCAGAGTAAAAAACATATCACCTCCAAAATTATAATAAAATTCATACCAAACTATACACTTGACTGAAGGGTACTCCTAGTACACCAATAGTACCTCTAGGCTCCCCTTAAAACTCAACAACCTTATTCAAGGCGAAGAGGTAGGATAGGAAGGGATGACTTCCTACACACCCTTACCAAATGCTGTTTACATAATCGAATCCAAAGAGAGGTTGCGTTTAAAGGAGAGGGACATTGCCACTGCTCTCACCTTGTGAGCCTTCACTTTTAGTTTATTAAAATCTGTTTCTTTCACTTGGGAATAAGCTTCTACAATGACACTACGTAAGAAAAACGCCAGGGCATTTTTAGACATCAGGCGAGAAGGATTCTTTACCGAACACAATAAATGATCGGACAGATCACAAATTTTCTCTGTCCTTGGTAGATAACATTTTAGAGCTCTGACTGGGCAGAGTAACCTCTCTTCTTCCAGTCCTACTAAGTCTGTCAGGTTTTTAACTGAAAAAATGAGAACACAGCTTGGAAGGAGTCTCGTTTTTCGCTAAAAATCCCAAGGTTAATGTGCATACCGCATTACCCTGTGCAAATCCTATTCTCTTGTCCATGGAACTTAGCTCACTCACCTTTTTTGCTGTAAACAGGGCTACTAGAAATAGGGTCTTTCTCATCAAATCTCTCAACGATGCTCTGTCCAATGGCTCAAACGCGGGTTCCGACAGCCATTTAAAGACTACATCTGGGTCTGAGATAATATTTTCAAACCTTTATGCTTTTCTGTATCCAAGGATTTAATGAGATCCAATAATGTCTATTCATTGATACTTCCAATCCTCTGTGTTTAAAAACTGATCCCAACATTGCCTTATAACCTTTGATAGTCAAGGTAGACGTGTTCCTATCTGTCCTCAAATGTAACAGGAAATCTGCTATTTCCGTTACAGATGTCTTAGAAGCCGAAATGTTATTTTTTTTTTACACCAGACTCTAAAACTGTCCACTTTGCCTGGTAGACATTACTTGAAGATTCTCTTCCACATTGAGCAATAGCTCTTGCCGCTTGTTTTGAAAACCCCTTTGTTCGTAAGAGTTGTCGGACAGTCTGTGAGTGGTTAGGGATAGAGTGGACAGTCTTTGACAGAACCTTCTGAAGTGGGGCTGTCTGAGTAGATCTGTTTTCTGAGGGAGTAACCTTTGCCAATCCACCAGTAGATCTAATAGATCTGGGAACCGCTCTTGCACTGGCCAGAATGGAGCAATGAGAGTCATCGCAATGTTGTGGCAAGTTCTGAATTTGTTGACAACTTCTCTCACCATCCTGAATGGAGGAAAAGCATACAAGTCCTTGTTCAACCAGTCCAAAAGCATTGCATCTGTCACCCTTGCTTTTGGGTCTGGGGGAGATGATGGTTTCTTGCTGTGGCAAACAGATCTATCATCGGTTTTCCCCAGAGTTTCCTCAAATCGAGGCATACCACTGGGTTCATCATCCATTCTGTGTGAAGGACCTGCTTTTTGCAGCTTAGTTCATCGCAAGTACATTGAGTTTCCCCTGATAATAATCTGGTTTGATTCTGATTCACCCATAACAACAGGGTTCTTGCCATTTCGCAGAGAGAAAATGAGTGGGTTCCGCCTTGTTTTCATATGTACGAGAGCACTGTCGTACTGTCCAAATGTACAACACTACTTTGTTACAGACCTCATCAGCAAATTCCAACAACCCCCAATGGATGGCAGGTCAATTCCTTTCGATTTATATGCCACTGTTTTTGTTGTGTATTCCAGGTGCCTGAAACTTCCTTTTCCCCTCGAATTGCTACCCAACATTGATCTGATGTGTCTGAAAAGAACACTAGGTTGGGGCTCAACAGTAGGAGAGATTTCCCTTCTACAAGATTGTCTCTTAACTTCCACCACTGCAGGTCCTCCTTTATTTCTTGTGTGATTTGGAATATAAAAGAGTGGAAATTTCTTCCTGTTCCAGTTCACCCTGAGGAAGAACTGTAGATTCCTCATATGCAGTCTCCCCAGTGTCACTAACTGTTTTATTAAGGATAGCCTGCCAAATAGACTCATCCATTCCTTTGCTGAGCATTTCTGAAGGACTAGAAATTGCTCCACCTACTGTGAGCACAACTCTATTCTAGCTCCTGATATGGGAGTAACTGTGACTTGCCTGTTTATTAGCAGTCCTAATTCCTGAGTTAATGTCAGAGTTTTCTGAAGGGCCTCCATGCACCTCTCCTTTGTTTGTGACCGGAGAAGCCAATCATCCAAGTACTAGATGCAACCATTTCGCAATGGGAGCTAGGACTCAAGTGAACACTTGTGGGGTGGTTGACAGCCCGAAACACAGCACTCTGAACTGATAGATTTTGTTCTTGAAGACAAATCATAGAAACCTCTTTTGAGTTTTGGTGGATTGGAATGTGAAAGTAGGCGTCCTCCATATCGATGGAGATCATCCAGTCCCACTAACGGACTGATGATTGGACAGACTGATTCGTCTCCATTTTGAACTTTGTCTTCTGCACATATTGGTTCAGAGTACTTACGTCCAACACGGGTCTCCAGCCCCCGATGACTTGGGGACTACGAATAGACTATTGTAAAAACATGGGGTTCGTGGCTCTTCTACTAACTCTATTGCTTTCTTCTGCAAGAGGGACGAAACCTCTTTCAAAAGGTGATGAATTTCTCTGAAATTTCTGAATAGGCTCTCAAAGCTATCGGAGAGCCTGCTAACGGAGGCTCGCTCTTGAATGGAATATCGTAACCTTCTCTTAATACCTTTGTGATCCAAGATTCTGCCCTCTTGCTTCCCATTTCTTCCCAAAAATGACATTTTCTACATACACTAAAACACAAGTGAACCGGGTAAAGGCCAAGAGAGGTCAACCACAACTCTCACCCAGGCGGTTAAGAAAAGACTGACGCAGTGGCGTAGAAGTGTGGTCCTTGACCACTCTTCACCCGATATACGCATGCATTGCCAGATCTCACAAGATTCCTTGCTTTCATCTGCAATTTAACCGGATCCAGCTAGGCGCTAGAAATTATCCTATTATTAAGACCGAAGGTTGTTCATGTATGAACAAATGTAGAAGTCTCGCTCCTACTGGTGCATGAAGGGCTGACACATTACTTTTTGGCAGAGAAGTTGGTTGTGGATTTTTTGATAGATCTAGGGGTGAAATGTCCTCTACCCCTCGATCTAAGGAAATCTAGCAAATCCCCTGGCCCAAAATGGTTGTTGCTGGCAAATTCCAGTCCAGTCCAGGAAATTTATCACCTCAAATACCCTAAAGATATTCTTAATGAGGTGATACAACTCTGAAGCTGTTAAACATGATCTTGGCTGAATTGAAAGCCGATCTTCTCGCCGAGTCAAAAAGACCGGAAAATTCTCCCTGGGCACAGGCAGATAGACCCAAAGAGAAAGTTTCTCCGGTCTCATAACATAGATTTCGGAAACTGAAGTTCACTTTGCCTTGATCCCTCTTATCCTCCAGGCAAAGGTTAATCTACTTCAACACCTTCCGCACCAAAAAAAACAGCACTAATTTATGTCATTTTGCCGAGTCCTCCTAATTGTCTCTCATGTAGGAAGACACTGGCGAGAACGAGTCAGAAAAATTTGCTACAAAGTAAAACAGTAGGGCTTTGTATGTAGTGAGAGACAACTCTTTATCCTCTTCTTCTTCTTCCTCTTCTTTGGCTGAAGAAATCGGTGAAAAGTTCTCTAGAGGCTGAACTGGGGACACTGAAGACTGAATAAGACTCAAAATGGTATCCAACTTGTTCTGAATGGCTGAAAAAGAAGGATCGCGGCAACCATAGCATGTGATCCTGTCGGTAAGACTGAAGCCATAACCAATGACAAAGATTGTCTAAGAGTTTCATACTGATCCAGCTGTGCTCCTGGCTGCTTGGACACTTGTGGCTGGTCGGGCACTGATGGACGCCAGGGTGCTAATGGATGTTCAGGTGCCAATGAATGCTCAAGTGCTAGTGGATACTTGGGCGCTAGTGGACGCTCGGGTGTGAACTGACACTCGGGAGCCAATGGCTGCTCTAGCACCAATGAGAGATTGGGCCCTAATGGGCAGCCAGAGCCAATGAACTTCCAGGCACCAATGGCCGCTCTGGCGTTCAGAAAATCTGTGGCGCCAATGGGCGCTCGGGAGTTGGTGAGCTCTTGTCTGACCCCAACTTCTCTTGAATTATTGTCAGTTCCAGTGCTGCAGGCATCCTCTGTGCCAATAGGCACTCATACTCTGGATGTGGATCCTGCACCTCAGGAGTCTTGTGAACTACAGGTGAGACTGGTGGAAGCATTACCTGTTCTTAAGCATTAGAAGTGCTATCAGGTGCCGATGAAATCTCCAGAAACTTACTCTTCCCCACACTTGTAGACGGTACCAAAGGACATGAATCGAGTGCCAAAGAACACTCTGAGCCTTTCTTGCTCTTGACTTCCAAAAGTCGACAAAGAGAAAGACTTTCTAGATGACAACTGAGACTTAGAGGATGAAATCCTCTCACTACGATGTCCCTCTCCTTCCAGATCCTGAGAGAATCTCTCTGGAGAGTCCTAAAATCTACACGAACGCTGCTCCTCTTGAAAAAGATTAACCTTTTAACAAGGGACTGGAGAGGGAGACATCTTACGAGCCCTCCTTTTCAATGGACGGGATTCATCAGTGAAATGCCACTGGTGCCTGGGAGAGGACTCTCCGGAGCTGGAAGCACTAGAAGAAAGCGGCACACCTATACAGACACTTTTCCAATGGCGCTCTGTTGCTATCTGGGATTTATCAATAGAATCACAGACCCCACTGACCTCCCTTGGGCTACCAGTACGCCTCCTCCCAGGTTCTGGGGGGTATGACAGGGACCTTTGCCTAGGAGACTCAGTGGGACGAACAGCCACCTCCTCCACAACACTTGAACTGGCACTCACTTCACCAATTACCTTGTCCATTAGGGTTTTAACAAGACGCTCCTAACTTCTCCATTGCTTGAAGCATGACTGAAAATTTTTTATCTACTCTTGCTTCTAAATTGGACACAGCATCGGATATGGGTGTAAGAGAGCCGAGATTAGGACTAGGATAGACAGGTGATGGGGAAGGTTCAGAAGAGACAAGTTATCATTTCACAACTCCTGACTAACTAAGCTTTTAGCTTTATCTCTAGAAGCTGCTTTCCTCTTTTTATCTCTATCTTACTTGTTCGTGTAGCTAGTCATGATTTTCCAAGTTCTCTTGTCCCAATTAATACATTCTCCACAAGTTCGTTCTAGCGTGCAAGTCTGTCCCCTACAACCTGTGCAAATTGAATGTGGATCATTGCAAGTTTGAGTAATCCTTGTATTGCAGCCTTTGCTGCAACACCTAATTCCTGTTGAGCTAGTATCTGACATGTCAGTAGACTAAGCCAATATACTAATTTTGGTGCAAAATATAACTATTTATATGAATTCCTAAAATGACAAATTTTCCAAGACAATTTGTATTTTTCATAGCTACAAACCTGAGGTCTTAACAATAGGATAATTTTCTAGTGCCTAGGTGGATCCAGTTAAATCACAGATGAAAAGCAAGGAACCTTGTGAGATCTGGCAACCTGTGCATATATCGGGTGAAAACTGGTCAAGGACCACGCACCCAAGCCACCACGTTCAGTCTTTTTCTTAACCACCTGGGTGAGAGTCGCAGTTGCCCTCTCTCGGCCTTTTACCCTTCTCATTGCACGTTTCCGCTTGTGATTCTGTGTGTATGTGTGCTTGTATTATGGCTTCTTCTGCTCCTCAGCCTTGCCAATGTATGTGCCTGGGAACTCAAGGTTTCCCGTGTTTTCACTTCCTGGCTTCTTCAGCAACAGACCCACACTCCACATGCAGTAGGTGTCGTGCTAATGTTTGTACCATAACGAATCCCTGCCCGGAATGTCGTGCATGGCCTAGAGAGCAGTGGAAGTTGTTTTATAGTAAATGCATCGTAGAGTTTCTACCCTTCCTTCGTGGGAGGGATCTTCTCCTCTCCCCGATGCTTCGTCTCCTGCCGCAGTCACACCCCATACTAGTGTCGTTGTGACTTTGTCTCCTCCCTTTTCTTCCATCGATTCATCATTGAAAGTATCAGGAGGCCCTTAGGCTGTTTTATTATGTAATGTCGCCCCCGCTTCCTCAGGATTTAATCTATGCTTCCTGCGAGGGAGGAGGCTTTTTCATCAGTTTCTTTTGTTTCAGATTCAGAGGTATCCAAAAGGCAGCGCTCTGCGGGTTGCTTGGGCTACAGGGTTCACCCTCCTTGGAGGGTTTGCTGACGCACTTCATGGATGCTCGCTTCCCCCTTCAGGCTACCCAAGCGCTCCCCCTTCTCCTGGCCTTGTCTTTGTTGGTACCTGGGGTCAGCCATATTGTATTGCTCTGCTAGTGATGCTTGCCGCTTTTTCAAGCCAGGGAGAAGCCATGACGTCAGCGCCACTAGTGACGTCACGGGGTCAGCCATTTTGTATCTCTCTGCCAGTGGCGCCTACCACCTCCTTGGGTCAAGGAGAAGCCGTGACGTCAGCACCGTTGGTGACGTCATCGCTGCCATCCAGTACGCTCCATCTCCCTCTCATGTGTCTGCACCCTCTCTTGCTGATCCGTCTCAGGTTTTATGTCCGGCGTTCTTAAGAGATTGGACTCTGTTTTAGAAGATAGGTTTGCTGCCATGTTGGCTGGGAAGACTGGGAGCAAGCGTTTTCCATCCCCCCCCCACCTCCTGCAAGAGAATGTGTATGGAGTCAGTGTTGTCATCCTCTCCTTCTCCCCCATCTCCACCGTGTCAGCGTATCAAGCATTGGAAGGTTAAGGACTTTGCCTTTTCTTTGTCTACAAGTGAGGAGCAGCACGCCCATGTTCTGGAGAGTGTTAGTATTTCTTCCCCTGCGCAATCTGCAATGGCTGTTTCATCCTCGGCATCGAGTCGTGAGTGTGTTGCAACCTCCTACATTCGTGCGCATGTTGCTGATTCTTCCCCTTCTTTGGCACCAGGGCCTATTCGTCGCTGTAAGGATCTCAAGGCGCCTGTGAAGAGATTGAAGGTTGTGAACGTGGAAGTAGTGCAACAGGGGTGTTCGTCTGGCTCCAACCCAGACAGGTTGGCTGGCGTTTCGGGCCCTTAGCTGCTGGTGCTTCTGTTGGTCTACACGAGGAAGGCCTGTTGGATAAGCCTGCGTCTTCTTCTTGTCGTCGGTCTCCATTGCCAGAGCAGGAGGAAGGAGGCACACAAGAGTTTTTGTCTTCCTTTACCAAAGTTGTCGATCTCTTTCACTCCTTCTTGCTTGGAAGTCGTTGTTTAAGCTTCCCTTATCGGGGCATGTCCAGTCGGTCTTGCATAGGGTGAATGCCTATGTGTCAGATTGGACGGGTCGCTTTCCTCAAGGGTTCTTCCAAGTTGCTTCCCCCTCTACTCACAAGGCATAGGAAGTATTATACTACAAACTCTACCTACTTGATATCTCATCATCTTACTACTTGATATCTCATCATCTTAACTTGGACGTCATTCGTCTGAAGCCAGGGTTGACTTTGGAGTAGGTGAGGTCAGTGGTGCCGTCCTTGTCTCCGCAGGATGCCTCAGCTTTGGAGTCTACGGCAGTCTCCATGTTACAGACGGTGTCATGGTTGGACTTCTCTTGCCAGTTTGTTGCAGTCTGGGGGCAAGGCGTTCTTGTATCTAACACACATCAGCATCAATTTGTGGGCTTAATCTTCTTCTGATAAGAAGAGAAGCGGCTTTGTCCAAAATAGCAAGATCGGTTGACCCTGAGTCCTTGTTGGTGCTAAGGAATGGAGACTGAGCTGGAGGACGCGATAGACTGACGGCGGGCTGACACATAGGACAGGTTAGTGCACAGGCTGTGTCAAAGTCAGTTCTCTTTCTTATCGGGGACGGTTCCACCCCTATGCGTCACCTCCCCCTGCCCCCTGCCTCAACAGCAACTCATGGGAGGATCGTTGCTGGTAGGCTGTCTAGGAGTTTGGTTTCGGCAGAGCCTTCCCATTCGTCCCAGTCTAGGTCAAAGGACCAACGTCCCTTTCACTCCCACTCTTACAGGTCAAGAAGGGGCTCCAGGGGCAGAAGTTGGGCGCCTCTCCCTCTCCTTTGCTACGGGTGGGAGGGTGCCTGGCAGGCCAGTGGGCCAAGTGGCAGAGTTATGGGGCGGAAAAGTGGTAGTACATGTCCTTCGGGTGGGGAATCTAGTGCCATTTGACTTCTCTCCCCTGCTCTCGGACAAGCCTCTGCTCAGGCAGGTGTATCCCCCAGATTCTCCAAAGTTCTTGGCTCTCCGGGAGGAAGTGCAGAAGATGCTGGGCAAGGATGCAATAGAGGAAGTGGTGCGTCCGTCTCTGGGGTTTTACAGTCACATCTTCTTGGTGCCCTAGGCTGGACCTTTTTGTGACCCGGTTCAAAAGGAAACTGGAGATATTCTGTTTGGTGGTTCCGAATCCTCTGGCATTAGCGGAGGATGCATTCCAAACACCCTCCGTTTTGTTTGATCCGTCAAGTCCTGAACAGGTTGATGAGTGTGCAGTCTCAGGATGACTTTGGTAGCCCCTCTGTGGCCTCAGGCAGAATGGTTTCCAGACCTGCTGTTGTTGTTGTCGGAGGTACCATGGGAGATTCCCCCCTGGCGGCATCTCCTATGTCCGCCACACGTAGAAAGATTCCACTGGTTAGTAGAATCCCTGTCTCTTCACGGTTGGAGGCTATCAAGTATCTCCTGTGAGCGAGAGGCTTTTCTCAGAGGACAGCTGGGCATATGTCCAGCAGTCTCAGAAAGTCTACTTCTGCTGTTCATCAAGACAAATGGGCAATTTACTGTGATTGGTGTCATAAACAGGGTTTTTCTCCACTCGGAACCTCTTTTTAGCACATAGCAGACTTTTTGACCTTCCTCAGGGATGAGAAAGGTTTGTCAGTTTCCGCCATTAAAGGCTACAGGGCGGCCCTGAGTTTAGTGTTACGTCTTAGAGGTATCGACATCTCCTCATCCTGGGAACTCTCCTTGCTAGTTAAGGGGTTTGAGCAGTCATGTTCTCCTAGAGAGCTCAAGCTCCCAACGTGGGATGTTTCCTTGGTCTTGAGAAGTTTCACTAAAGCTCCATATGAACCTTTGCGTCGTTCATCAGACAGGAACTTGACACTCAAAATGGTTTTCCTCCTGGCCTTGGCATCTACAAAGAGAGTGGGGGAGCTACATGGCCTGAGCTGTGATGTGAAGCACACCAGGGGTTGAGGGTCAGTGTCCTTCGAATTTGTCCCGGAATTCGTGGCTAAGACCCAGAATTCCTCGGTGCAGGATGATAGGTTTGCCTCCTTTTCCATTCCATCACTGGATGACTTTGTGGGAGGTGATTCTCGCCAAAAAAGGCTACCAATATTTAAGAGTATTTCACCAAATAACTCCAACAAAGAGCGACAGTAAAGAAATTCCAAAAATTCCGCTGACCACTGAAAAGTGTTAACAGTACCAGCCGGCAGAAACAACTGATTTTCATGTGTTGGTTCCTCTTTCCCCCGATAGTTTGCAGGGAGTATCACCTGACCAAAACAAACTAGTGCAACCGCGAATCTAAAAAAATTCTAGCTGCTGATGGATTTGGAAACTATAGCTATGTAACTACTTGGTAAGTTGCATACATAAAATTCATTACAGTATACCTTTCATTATACAGTACTGTATTGTGTATCAGCATTATAAATTAAAAAGTTCCAATTATATGTAACAAGTTTCACATTCACAAATTTCAACACTTTATAACTATAACTAAATTATTTTTTCTTTCTCCTATGTGCTATAAAAGAATTTGAAGGTATCAACTGTTTCCTCATAAAACTGTTAGTTTCACTCACTCTAACTCAAAAACATCATCATCTTTACTTTCAACTAAAAAATCATGCCATAATGACAGTTAAAACAGGAGGATCTTCTCCATGACTCATGACAGCTACACCAATCACCTGGCAGAGTGATGACATCATCAGCATTACCATCACTTTCATAATGAGATGACTGTTAACTGGATGATTCTGCAGTGTAACTGAAATCATCAAAGGTAATATAATCATCATCACCAAGAATTTCATCCAAAATTCTGTAAGAAGTGATAATCTCTTTTTTGGTGCTCATCACAACATATGCACCTCCTTTCCGGCTTCAAGAAGCACAAGCCCCTGTACGAAAGTTGCAAGCTAGTACATTTCCCAAGACAAAAGCTGCTAGATAGTACTCTTAGCTCAATCTGAACAGAAACCGACATATGTGGACACTGAAAGCCACCTTTAGTACTGTAAAACTTGAAACTGACTCATGTCAATGCAAGTAGTAATGGAAGGAAAATGGGCATCAACTGAAAAAAGGAATCAAGATGCAACACTTCTATATGGATGACAAAGTGTAGCTTTAAAATAAACAAAAAAGTTAGAAACTGCTGAAATGAATTATATGCACAGTAATCTGGTAATCTGGGGTAAGAAGACTAATACTAATAAAGATGTGGTTAAAAATACATATAGCACATGTGAAACAAGACTAAAAAGTATACAAACATAATAAAAAATTACATATACGTATTCATACAATATCCACTGCCAATGTAATAATCAGAGTTCTACGGAAAACACCAGTTTTACTCCTGCAAGTTCTGAAAACAAATTTCAAAAGAATGAAAATAAACAAAAATACCCTTTGATCAACTCATAAACTTGATAAACTGACTGTTCTAGGAATTAAGCTTTTTCTAGTTTATGCAAAGTTGCATTATCTACCTAGCGTATTTTAATTAATCAGTCTTCTAAATAGACACCAAGATAAAACATTTTCTGTTATTACAATCACAGTTTTAACTGATGGATAGCTGTGATATTATTGTACTAATATTGGAGACACATATATGTATATATAAATAAATATATCTAGTCAAGCATCTTAGATACAGTGGACCCCCCGTAATCGTGTTCTCCGAATTCGCAGACTCACACATTTGCAGATTTCTCTCGGGAACATTTCCCCCCATTATTCACTGAAAATTCACCTACTTGTGGTATTTTTCTATGAGAAATACCCAGAAATTCCAATTTTTTTTAATCAATTTCATCATAAGATGCACTTTTTGTGATAAAACTATTAAAAAAACCAAGTCATGACATTTTATGGGTTTTTCTTGAGTTTTAACTAAAAAAAATAGGCGGTTTTCAGCATTTTTATAGGGGTTACAACTATTCATGGATTCTAATTATTTGCAGGGGGGGGGGGGGGGGAAGTCTGGTACACATCCTCGGCAACTATGGGGGACCACTGTATAAATTATAGCTGGTATTCGATAATTATGTTAAAACTGTTTAGTACATTTAACTGTCTATATACATATTATGAACTGTCAAGAAAATAGTCTAGTAGTATGTACTGATTTACATTCTTAAAAATAGTCTAGTAGCATGTACTGATTTACTCTTAACTTATCTATCATTACAGTATAATTACAAATGCATATGGAAGTCAGAACCTTAGATTTCTTTCCTATGGCACAGCACAACAGTGCCTACTTTGTAATAAGCATCAAACAGTAAACAAGAGAGTATAAGACACAATGAAGACCAAGAAAAAAAATAGTAGAGCAGTGAGTAAGGGATGAAAATCATCATGTGATCAATTTGTAGGGTGATTTGGATTTAGGGCACTGTCATACCCTTGGGACCACTCAAAAAGCACATATAAGGCAATGTCTTGTACTTACATATACAGTATTTCATTATCTGATTTTTGCTGAATCTCCTTATGACAATTTATCATGACTATAGAATTATGTTTGCTTTGTTTAGCAAATTTAATTGAACAATATTCAATATAGAAATCATAAAATTTCACTAGACTATACATCCTATTGACTACCCCAATTATTATTATTATATTAGTATTATATTATTATTATTAATTATTATTGGCTTTTATAGGAGGGTGGGCAGGGTTAAATTCGGTGTTGAATTATGATTGGATGCTCGGGGCCATCCTTCTCGGCCTGAGCTGTCCCTCGTGTGTCAATGGTTGAGACTGGTCTTGCATGCGAGTGCCATTGCAGCGCTGGGGAGGCCCAGGAGAATTCCACTCAACAGCAGCTGAATTTTGATTGGTGCTTGCATTGTGTGGGGTGCTGCCTTGTATGTAGGAAAAGAAAAGCCATCAATGAACATCACCTAAGAGACCTTTCTCCTTCCGCAGCTACCAGGAGACCCACAACGAACACCCCACACAACATGAACACAAAACAAAATTCAGCTGCTGTAGAGTGGAATTCTCCTACCCCTCCCCAGCTCTGCAATGGTGCTTGCATGCAAGACCAACCTCAACCATCAAACGCACAAGAGACAGCTTAGGCCAAGAAGGATGCCCCCAGGCATCCAATGATAATTCAACACCAAATTTGACCCTATCCACTCCCCCTATAAAAACCGATCTGAGCCCAATATAATTATTATTATATTATTAGTTCTGTTGAAAATAATGGCTGATTCAGCTGCAGTAATTTTATGCAGGACTTTCTCAAGTCTCCTTAGTGTTGATTTTTCAGTATTGCTTAGACTAGCAAGCAATGTGCCAATGGAGGATTTTGTCAAAAATGGTGGATTCAAGGGACAATTATTATTCTGCATAGAAATATAACAATCTTATTTCTTTTTCTCTCTCTTCTTATTTTCTCGCAATGTTTCAACTCAGGCTCTGCTGGTTATCTTCCAGGCAAAGGCTGGAGTTGGACTGATGCTGTTAGGAGTCCTGCAGTGTTTTATACCAGTGGTGACAGCACAGTACAACAGGATGTTGATTTTTGATTGGCTGCACACTCAGGACTGTCTGCTATTGGCTGCTTACTTGCTGCCTCAAGACAGTTACTGGAGTTGATGGTTTCTCTGGCGTAGCCTTGATAATCGTCTCAGCAATCAGTTGATGTCTAGGGGAGCTGCATTTCCATTGACGTCACTACTGGTGTTGTTGTCACTGTTTCCTTCATCAGGGGGGTCATCTTCAGGAATATTGATGGTATTATTGTGGGAATTAGGATGGCTTCTTGTGTTGTGTTCTGGGAGGGCTTTTTTCCCAAAATGAATAGCACTTCCAGTAAGCGCCAGAGACCCCGATATACGCACACACTGCCAGATCTCATAAGATTCCTTGCTTTCATCTGCAATTTAACTGGATCCAGCTAGGCGCTAGAAAATTATCCTACTGTTAAGACCGAAGGTTTGTTTGCGTATGAACAATAGCACTTCCAGCAAGCGCAGATGTCTCGGGTCAGGGGCGCTTAGTACAATAGTATCCTGGGAAGGAGTTTGGTTGTGACTGGTGAGGGTGTAGCACTTAATGGCACCCTCCTGAGCATGACACAAGATTCTCTTTGCAGGACACACTGTAGTTATTCTAATATAAGTTCATTCCAATATAAGTTCCAGGGCATCCACGAAAGGGGCATTAGTATTGGTAGACTACATAGCTTTCCTTCAAGGGGTCTCATGCAGGTGGGGAAGGGTTATTCCTCATAATAAGGTCATGCATTCTCTTGTTCTTGCAATAAATTACAAGGCTTACCTTCATACCCTCCTCTGTCGGGGTGACATTCTCCAAAATTAGTTTCTTCATCATAGCTTCCTCCTACTCGCGATATTTAGAGTGCATGAAGGCCTTGTAACAGAGTTTGATGGTTTCTTGCAGTGGTGGTGGTAAGGCATTGTGGGAGTACCATTTATAGAGTTCCATTTTGATTAGTGCATTGTTAATAAGCCTACTGGGGTACCGGTTATTGACGAGTTACCTGAGAGGCTCTGCCCAATTCTTTGTGTGTGTCCTGCCAAGTGGAACAGTGGGAAGGGCCCAGCAAATCTAGGCCTTAACAGTTGTAATTCTCAAATCTGGTACAACACTCACTCTCCATTGAGGCACATCCCGAGGTTCATTTCTGTGTGTGGAAGGCCCTTTTCTTCACCCAGAGAGGGCACATGTACAGGCAGAAGGATGGTGCTGCTATGGGCTCCCCATTAGGGGTGCTGTTTGCAAACTTCTACAGGGGCATCGTCGAGGAGAGGGTCTTCAAGCAGATCCAAAGCCCCCAGAAATATGCAGGATACATCGACAACACCTTTGTGAAAGCAGACAGTGAAGATGAGGTTGTAGCCCTTCGTAGCCCATTCCAGCAGTACAGCGTGTTGAATTATACTGTGGAATTCAGTACCAATGATTGGCTTTCCTTCCTCGATGTCCTTGTCACAAAGACAGAAGATGGCCTTCATACCTCTGTCTACACGAAGGAAGCAAACCTCCGGATGTGCCTCAATGGAGACAGTGAGTGTCTTGAGGCAGCGAGTAAGCAGCCAATAGCAAACAGTCCTGAGTGTGCAGCCAATCAAAAATCAACATCCTATTATACCGTGCTGGCACCACTGGTATAAAATACTGCAGGACTCCTGCCAGCATCAGTCCAACTCCAACCTTCGCCTGGAAAGAATGACCAGCAGAGAGAAGAGAGCAGAAGAGAGAAGAGAGAGAAGAGAGAGAACAGAGAGAGAAAGAGAGAGACGAGAGAGAAGAGAGAGAGAGAGAGAGAGAGAGAGAGAATAATAATTGTCCCTTGAATCCACCATTTTTGACATGTCCTCACTTGGCACATTGGTTGCCTTTCTAAGCAATACTGAGAAATCAACAATAAGTAGATTAATGAAAGTCCTCTATAAAATTAACGCAGCTGAATCAGCCATTATTTTCAACATTAGTTCTTTAAAAAAAGGTCTACTTCCCAACTATTATTATTACTATATTATTATGCAATAGAATAACAGTGAATACACAAAACAGGAACACTTACAGGAAAGATCCTCTCCTCTTTTTCGAACTACCACCATCAGATGAAAATGACGCTATGGACGTACATTCAGATCTATAGTCTGGGAAATCAAAGTTACCCAGCCCAAACATATTGGCGAATTTATGACCTGAAAAAGAAACAATATATGTGAGCACAAACATTCTAAATCACAACAATATTATGCCAATATCATGATACTTAAATACTGCATCAGTGTTATAATTTCTATGCTAGCTAGAAAAAATAAAAGGGAGAAGTGGACTCATAAAATCAGTTCTCTGTGGGGTGCTGATAAGCGAAAATGCCAGTAACAGAAACTTGGCAATTTATGGTGCCAAGTTTGTATTAATGGCGCTTCTGTTAGGTATGCTATGATGCCATAACTCTAGTATCAGCACCTTATGGTGCCAATAACCAAAACTCAGCCCTTTTGGCACTATAAATTGCCAATTTTTTAGACAAGCGCCATAAAACCAGATATGCTATTTAAGCTTATTTTACCAGTCCTGGTAAAATAGACAAATATGCTTTTTAACTTTAACTTCAAAACAATCTATCTAAAAGGTAATTTCTTAAAATGGTACTTGACAAGAATTCATCGAACAAGCTAATGAGCAGATATATTAAAAAAAAAAAATAGTTGTTGAGCAATTCTATCATACAAATTGACATACTTTCTAAGACAATTTGTATTTTTCATAGCTACAAACCTGAGGTCTTAACAATAGGATCGTAATCGTACAGGAAGCTGGAGATATTCTGTTCTGTGGTCCCAGATCCTTTAGCGTTAGCAGAGGACACATTCCAACATTCCTGGGACAACCTGAAGATGTTTCCCACCGTTTTGTTTGATCCGTCAAGTTCTGAACAGGCTAATGAGTTCACAGTCTCAGGATGACTTTGGTAGCCCCTCTGTGGCCTCAGGCAGAATGGTTCCCAGATCTGCTGTCATTGTTGTCAGAGGTTCCGAGGGAGATTCCCCCTTGGCAACATCTGTGTCAGCCACATGCGGAAAGGGTCCGCCAGTCAGTAGAATCCCTGTCTCTTCAAGGTTGGAGGCTATCAAGTATCACCTCCGAGCGAGAGGCTTTTCTCAGAGAACAGCAGGGCATATGTCCAGCAGCCTCAGAAAGTTGACCTCCGCGGATTACCAAGGCAAATGGGCGATCTACTGTGATTGGTGTCGTAAACGGGGTTTTTCTCCACTCACAACCTCTATTCAGCGAATAACAGACTTTTTAACCTTCCTCAGAGACGAGAAACGTTCCTCCGTTTCTGCCATTAAGAGGCTACAGGGCGGCCCTGAGTTTGCTGTTAAGCCTTAGAGGTATCGACATCATCTCTTCCTGGGAACTTTCCTTGCTAGTTAAGGGGTTTGAGCAGTCGAGTTCTCCTAGGGAGCTCAAGCCTCCGACGGGGGATGTTTCCTTGGTTCTCAAGAGCTCCACTAAGAGTCCATATGAGCCCTTGCGTCGCTCATCTGACAAGAACTTGACACTCAAGACAGTTTTCCTTCTGGCCTCAGCATCTTCCAAGAGGGTAGGAGAGCTCCACGGTCTAAGCTATGATGTAAAGCACACCAGGGGTTGGGGGTCGGTGTTCTTCGAATTTGTCCCGGAATTTGTGGCCAAGACCCAAAATCCCTCTGTGCACGATGACAGATTCACTTCGTTTTCCATTCCATTGCTGAATGAGTTTGTGGGTGGTGATGCTCAAGAGCATTTGTTGTGCCCTGTCCGGGCCCTGCGTTGCTATCTTAAAAGGACTCGGCACCTTAGACCAGGGTGCCACAGACTTTTTGTTAGCACAGGCTGTACGAAGAAAGAGGTGTCTTAAGAATAATATCTCTTTTTGGATACGGGAAGCCATCTGACAGGCATACTTGACTCTTGATGATTCCACCACCATGTCTGTGCAGGAAAGAGCGCATGACATTAGGGGTATTGGTCCCTCTCTGACTTTCAAAAAGAACTTGGCTGTACATATAGTGCTGAGCACTGGTACTTGGTTACAGCAATCCACGTTCACCTCTTTCTACCTTAAGGATGTTGCCCACAAATCTACAGACACGTTTTTCCTGGGTCCTGTGGTGGCTGCCCAACAGTTTGTGTAACTCATAGTTACCCTTAGCAAGGCACTTTTGTATCTTACCTAAGATGATTGTGTGGATGAGAGAATGAGTGAGTTGGCTGGTCTCCTTCTTTCTCTTGTACCTTTCCTTCTTCCTTCGGGCGGTTTAAGGAATAGACACGTCATTCACTGGACTGGTCTGATACAGGTGAGTAAGGTAGTCATACTGATAGTGTGGTCGCATATATAAAATATCAAACCCTCTATTTGGTAGCATATGCTCCACTCCGTGGCAAGGAGGAGTTGGGAGGAGTACAAACCCTAGTGCATTGGTTTGCTATTGGACAGTCAAAATTTCTCTTTGGTTCCCTATATACAATGATTCTCCCCAATATCAATGTACGTCACTCAGGGTCTGAGTGGTTAGATCTCAATTTATCTAGCTTCTCAACGGGCTTTAGTCCCTCCCCAGAAGTCATTTCTTCTGGAAGCCGGACTGGTGGGTAGGCCCCCAGCCGGTTTAAGATGGCTTGTTCCTCCCTCGAAGTATGAGTCTATTGTTAAGACCGAAGGTTTGTTTGTGTATGAACAACAAACTTTAAAAAAATTTATCTAAAAGGCAATTTCTTAAAATAGTATTTGTCAAGAATTCATGTAACAAGCTAATGAGCAAATATACTTATAAAAAAAAGTAGTTGTTAAGCAATCTATCATACAAACAAACTTTAAAAGAATCGATCTAAAAGGAGCAAATATATTTAAATTTTAGTATAGCTGACTGCCCATACCAGCTGAAACTAAGATCCAGTGCTCATGGTCAGAGGTTAGTTAACACAGAGTATGTTAGTGAACACAACCACGAGGTATCCAAGCAACTGTATAACTTATTGCCATCACATAGACGTCTAGACAGGTCTGATGAAGACAGAGCAGCTGAAATGTTAAAAGTTTGGGCCAATCAGAAGATGGTTTACCAACAACTCTACGAGACCACAGGTAAAACCTTCTTCATGAAGGACATTCACATCGCCACAGCTGCCAAACCCAAACCTTCCACAGAAGTTGGTGAACTACAGCAGACTGCTGACTACCTGAAATTCCAACCAGGGCTTTCTACAGAATTCCTAATAGATAAAATGGGTATTACTGGTGGAGAGAAAACAACTGTCTTGGAGATCATTCAGCTACCATACTCAAGATCTTGAAGAAGAAACACGAACCATTTACACTTCCAGAGCCCTGTTCAGTTCCAGAAGCTGCTAATCCTACCTTAAAAACAATGTCACTTTGCCTCCCAAAAATCAAAGAAATGGGGTAGACCCAAAGGGTCAAACAATAATGTTCTAGGACTTCCCAAGTAAAAGTCAAGACTTGATAAGCCAACTCCATTCATCAAGAAATCATCCAGTGACAGGGATCTACAGATACTTGGCTACTTTGCTAGTGGTAAAGATGTCATTCATGCTATGGGTGGAAAGCTTCTCTCTCAAAATACTGTTGAACAAAACCCTTCTTCGATACCAACAGCATGTCTGGATGAAGACGTTTCAATCTATAAGATCTGCACATATTTTGATCCAGATGGTTGGAAAGCTGTGGAGCATATGTATGGAGTCTTAAGATTGTCAGCGCAGTGGGTGTGTGGGCACTGTAAGCATGATTTGAACAAGATGGATTCTGTGGTCTGTGACTGTTGTCTTCAGTGGGTGCACCTGAAGTGCACTGGTAAAAGAACCATTGCCATGGGCAAGTTTTGGATTTGCGGAGACTGTTATGCCTGAATATTTGAGACAAATGCATTTCTCTTAATATGTGACTATAAATAAATGGTTTTAATGTTTCAACAATTAGCATTGCAAGATTCAAAATTGTCTTGAAAATTATAAATATAAATAAACTCCTTATTAAATAGGTTCAGTATTTTTTAGCCTTACTAGCATTAATAATAAATATTAAAAATGTTTAACGAAATAACCTGGGATATATTTTAACAGAACCAGCAAAATAAGCATTAAGTATGTTTGGTCTATTTTACTGGAACCGGCAAAATAAGCTTAAAAGCATGTGTGTCTATTTCTACTGAAACCGGCAACATAAGCTCGAAGGCATGTTTGGCTATTTTACACCCAGAACCGGCAAAATACCCTCTTCATTTTAAGAATAGTCCCGGCAAGTCCTCTTCATGCAAATGAACCCAATAAGACTACTGTTTCAGCAATTAAAGAAAAGGTCTTCGTTATCTACTAGTTACCATATGTTATGTAAAATAAAAATCTAACAAAAAGACATAATAAAATGACAATTTGTCCAAAATTGCATTTTTCCTAACTATACAAACCTGAGGTCCTTTTACAATAGGAAGGTACTAGCGGCAGCTGGATAGGTCGTAAGCTTTCGAACAAGGGGTTCGGTAGTTAACTGTTTGTCCGACAGGCGCGCAGCGCGCGCGACTGGGAGGTAAACAAATCACTTTTGCTTTGGCCCAAGCAAAAAAACTGCAGAGTGAGGGTGGCATGAGGTGGGGCTATGTGTAAAAGGACCTCAGGTTTGTATAGTTAGGAAAAATGCAATTTTGGACAAATTGTCATTTGTTCCGACACGGCATACAAACCTTCGGTCCTTTTACAATAGAAGACTCACTTCTTGGTGGGAGGAATCTGAGTCTTTTGAACAAGCAGACTGGTGTTCGCCCAACCTTGGAAGTCTCCCTGGTCGTAAGAGCGAGGGAGGATCCAAGCCTCTGTCCGCCATTGATCGGGGTGTGCACCACAGGATCAATGGTCAGACCTCTGGACCGAGTACTAAGAGAGAGGCAAGCGTACCTCTTCGTACCAGCAATGTAGAACTTGTTCCTGTACAGGAGCAAATATAAAGTCATGGGTTTGACTCTTGTAGGCATCCACTTCCCCCCCCTTGTAGGAGGAAGTGGTGGATATTCTGCTCCTATCCCATAGTGGAAAGGGATAGGATGGGGCTCTGTCATATAGCTCACCTGCATCTCGTCCTCATCCAGCGTAGTGACGACACCTGTGGCCCTCTGCCCACAGGTAGAGGAGGAGGAAAAGATGGAAGAGGGAGCCAGTCACTCACTCACTCACACATCCATCCACACAGTCACACCAGGACTCGATGCTGTTTCAGCCTGCGAGGGTCTGGGTTAGCTACACAACTTGTTGAGCAGCCACCACGGGTCCCAAGGAAAAGGTATCCAGGACCTGTGTGGGCAATATCCCGAAGGTAGAAGGACGTAAGGTAGTCTGGTTAGACCAGACCCCTGCCTTCAGGACCTGCGCCACGGAGAAGTTCTTACGAAACGCCAACGAGGGGCCAATACTTCTGACTTCGTGAGCTCTCGGACGGGACGTACGGATGTCGTCACTATCCATCAGCCTCATACGCCCTCCTGATGACCTCACGCAGCCAGAATGAAAGAGTGTTCTTGGATACTTCTTTCTTGGTTACCCCGGTGCTAACGAAGAGGCGTCGACACTCAGGCCTGAGGTGTCGAGTTTTCTTCAGATAGCGCCGTAGCGCCCTCACAGGACAAAGCAGCATCTCATCCGCATCATTATCGGTGAAGTCCATTAGGGAGGGAATCGTGAAGGACTCGAAACCTGTCGTCAGGGATCGACGGTTTCTGAGTCTTCGCAACGAAGTTCGGGACGAAATCGAGCGTCACAGATCCCCATCCCCTGGGAGTGCGTACATCATAGGAAAGACCATGAAGTTCCCCTACTCTCTTCGCCGATGCCAGGGCCAGCAAGAAGAGGGTCTTGAGGGTCAGATCCCTGTCTGACGACTCTCGGAGTGGCTCGAACGGCGTTCGAGTCAAACTCCTAAGGACGAGAGTCACATCCCACGCAGGGGGCCTGAGTTCCCTGGGTGGGCAAGACCTTTCGAAGCTCCTCATAAGCAAGGACATCTCGAACGAGTTCGAGATGTCCAATCCCTCAGTTTCAGGACGAGAGCCAGGGCGGCTCTGTATCCTTTGACTGTGGGGACTGAGAGGAGCTTCTCTCGGCGAAGAAAAACGAGGAAAATCCGCTACATGCTGAAGAGTGGCTCTGAGAGGAGATAGACCCCGTCTACGACAACCAACCACAGAAGACGGCCCACTTCCCCCTGGTACACAGCTGCAGAGGACTGACGGACGTTTCCAGCCATCTCTGTTGCTGCGCTACGAGAAAAGCCTCTCGTTCGCAAGAGATGGTGGATAACAGCCAGCCGTGAAGACGTAGGGACTGGACTGCTCGGTGGTACCGCTCGACGTGTGGCTGGGCGAGAAGGTTTGTGACCAAGGGGGAATCTCTCTCGGTTCTCCTGCGAGAAGAGCCAGCAGGTCCGGATACCAAATGGCCTGTGGCATTTGGGAGCCACCAGGATCATCCTGAGATTCTGGGGTGACCAGTGCTCGACTGATCACCTTGCGAATCAGGCTGAACGGGGGAAAGGCATAGACGAAGAGGTTGTCCACGGGTGTTGAAGAGCGTCCTCTGCAGCTGCCCATGGGTCCGGCACGGCCGAGAAGAACACCTGGAGCTTCCTGTGTGGCCGGATGGCGAACAGATCCACGACTGGTCGCCCCCACAGGTCGAAGAGCCTTTCCGCCACGTCCTGGTGTAGAGACCACTCGGTCCCTATCACCTGATCCCGACGGCTGAGCGTGTCTGCTACTACATTCCTCTTCCCTGGAATGTAGCGTGCCGACAGCTCTATTGAGTGTGCCTCGGCCCCACTCGTGCACCTGCCGAGTCAACTGGTACAACAGGGAGAGACACACTAGGCCCCCCTGTTTGTTGACGTAGGCCACTACCGTGGTGTTGTCGCACATCAACACCACTGAGTGTCCCATCAAGCGGTCCTGGAACTCTTGGAGAGCGAGGAACGCTGCCTTGAGTTCCAGTACATTGATGTGAAGGTGCTTGTCGTTCTCGTCCCACACTCCTAGAAGTCAGCAACTCCTCCAGGTTGTGCGCCCCATCCCTCGGTCGATGCGTCTGAGAACAGCTGCATGTCCGGGGGGGGAATGCGCAGAGGCACTCCTCTTAAGAGGTTCCTGTCGTCCAGCCACCAGGCTAGGTCCTGCCTCACCTCCGTGTCAGTGACACTGGAAAGCTTGGGGATCCGTCGCCTGTGACCAACTCTCCTTTAGTCTCCACTGAAGAGACCGCAGGTGGAAGACGCCCGTGAGGGACTAACTTCTCGAGTGACGACAGGTGTCCGATCACGACTTGCCATCGCTGAGCTACCTGTTCCTGCCGAGACAGGAACTGGTTGGCTGTCCTATGAATCTGCTGATCCGCGAGTCTGCGGGGAAGACTCGCCCTGCTACCGTGTCGATCAGCATACCCAGGTACTTCATCCTCTGCTTGGGCTCGAGATCGGACTTTTCGAAGTTCACAACGATCCCCAGATCGCGACAGAACTCGAGCAGTCGATCCCTGTCCTGTAGCAACTGCGAGCGGGAGCTCGCCAGGACTAACCAATCGTCGAGATACCTCATCAGACGTATCCCGTGCGAATGGGCCCAAGCAGACACCAGAGTGAACACTCGCAGTGAACACCTGTGGAGCGGTTGAGAGACCGAAGCAAAGTGCCCTGAACTGGTACACCGTCCCGTCGAGGATGAAGCGGAGGTACTTTCTGGAGGACTGATGAATGGGTATTTGGAAATACGCATCCTTCAAGTCCACTGAAAGCATGAAATCGTTCTCCCTGATGGAGTCGAGCACTGAACGTGCCGTCTCCATCGTGAACCGGGTCTGGCAAACAAACCGGTTCAGAGGAGAGAGATCTATCACCGGGCGCCAGCCTCCCGTAGACTTTTCCACCAGGAAGAGTCGACTGTAAAAGCCCGGTGACTGATCCGTGACGATTTCTACAGCTCTCTTGCTCAGCATGGTCTTGATCTCCTGTCTCAATGCTACGTCCTTCGATGACCCTGGAACGTACGACTGCTGTTGGACCGGGTTGGAGGTGAGGGGTGGCCGAGATTCGAAGGGTAATAGATATCCCTCCCGAAGGACATCTACAATCCAGGTCTCGGCGCCGTAGCGCTGCCAAGTGCCCACCCAATGGCTGGCCAGGCAACCCCCCCACTTCCGGCAGCAGGTGAGGGGGAACGCCGCCCTACGTTTCCCCCAGCGTTTCCCCCCTTTCTTCGATTCTCTTCCCAGAGCCTCCACGGGAGGAGGGGCTGGGAGGAGGGCTGGTTACGGCTCCCCTTTGTAGAAGTCGAAGAAGACAGAGTCTTTCCCCGGGGCTTTCGACGCAGCTACCGTCTTAGCCACCGAGGAAGCGCTAGCCGAGCTCTTTGACTTGGCCGCAGTCCGAGGCTGCCCAGAAGCCTTCGAGACTGCCTGGTGAAACCAGACGGTCACTGTCGTCAGTGCGCCGTCTGTCCACCGCAGCGTCCACCATCTCTCCTGGGAAGAGAGACGTGGAACTCCGTAAAGGTCCGTTGCGAAGTCCCAACGCCGCTTCACGCCCGGCCGCCCTGGAAACCCGAGTAAGGACAGCGTCCCTACGTCGGAGAACCAGGTTGGCCCACAGGTTCACCGTCTGGTGGGCAAGGAAGGAGATGGCTCTTCCCCCAGACTGGCAAAGTCTCCTAAAGGCCGAGTCATCTTCGGGAGAATTCCCACCCCCGGAGTTGGCTGCGACCTTAGATACTGTGAGGGACCACAGATCTAACCAGGAGACGGCCTGGAAAGCTGCCATGGCAGTAGATTCCAGGCCGAGTGCCTCTTGCTGCGAGAACCATAGGTTCTCGGACAGGAGCTGCTGCAGAGACACACCCGGAGTCAGCCTGGCTAACTTCGGGTTTACCTGTTTGGGCGGCATCGGGTCCTCAGATGGCACGTAAAAACGCCGCTGTCGCAGCAGAGGAGGTGGAAGCAGCTTGCTCGACCTGCCAGACTTGAGAGAACCGTCTTGCCCGGAGACAAGCGATTCTACCATGGTCCAGCACTGAGTCGGCAAGCTCGGAACGCGGCAAACCCACCGTCGGTTCTGGGTTCCCTCTTCGGGCCCCAGAACGACTCGAGCCGGGACGTGGGCTCGGATGGTGGGAGCGGCGATCCTTCCGCGAGGTCGTGCTGACGAATCAGCGCAATAACCTCGGCAAAGTTCCTCTGGATCTCAGGAGTGACTGCGTCCTGCGGAGTCGGACCATCCAGTCCCTCAAACAGGAGCATCTCCCGAGATCCTCCTCCTCGAGGGGAGGAACAGCGACAGACCCCTCTCGGTCTCCTCCAGCCACTTGTGCATACGACCTGGCTGGTCCGAGAACCGTGCCTGGTACGTAGGACGACGTGGGTGGGATCCTGAGGGGCGCACCCCTCACGATCACTCCTCAATACCTCGCCCTCCCGGTGTAACCCGAGGAGGTTGAAGGTATGGGAGAGGCAGAACCTGATGCTCCCTCCTCGCTCGCTGGCATAACCAGTGGGCTTGGAAGACTGCAGGCGATTGTCAACCCGCGGTGGCGATCGAGCTGCAGGCCTAGTCGAGCCGTCTCGCTGTGGAGAACGGCTGGACCGAGAACAGCGGCCCCGGTCTCGTGTGTCAGAGGAGCTGGTGCTGGTTGCCGTACCCGATCGCTCTCTGTGAGAGTGACGGTCAGGCGACCGGCGAGCTCCACTGTCACGGTGAGACCGGGTGTCGTATCCTCACGGCGCGTCACGTCGCTGGTACCAGCCGTGGCTGGCGCCGGCGAACGAGGGGACCTCTTTCCCAGCCTCAGCCCGTGGCCGGTCATGGGGACCGTCACGTCCGCCGGGTAGCCAGCTGCTCGCCGCGAGAGCGAGAGCTGGTCTGGTGAGAGTCCCGCGTGAGCGGCTGTCACCAGTCTTCGCTCCGTGCCTTGAACCTGACGCTGAGCTGGCTCAGAGGTCTGGTTCCTAGCTGCACGGTCGCTGGTAGGCGACCGTACACTCGGTACCTCTCGCGAACGAGAGGCCGAGACGGATCTGCTGCCGTGGTCGAACCACTAACAGCAGGTGAGGAAGTGCCGGTGTTAGCCGGCACTCCTCTGGTCCACGTAGTCTTCTTCCTTGCGGAAGAAGAGACGGGTCCTGCCCCGAAGGAGCAGGGTGACCAGCGGGGGGAAGCCCCCTGGAAGAACCCCCCGTCACACCAGAGCGAGACGGGCCCTTAGAAGTTCCCGAAGGAGACTTCTTGGGGGGGGGGGAGGCGACCGCCTTCTTCTTAGGCGGTATAGCAGCCTTAGAAGAAGAAGGGGAAGAGGCGGCAGACGACGACGACGACGAAGAAGACGATGAAGACGACGACGACACCTTCCTCCTCTTCTTCTTCTTCCTCGTCAACCTCCTCAAGACCGATGTCAGATCTGTCATCCAGAGCGGAGCCGGGGCTGCTGTTGCCGAAGCAACAGGGCCCGGACGCACCTGTCCGAACAGATCAGCATCGGGAGCAGCGGTGCCAGGAACAGGAACAACGTCAGCAGGTGCAGGCATCACAGGAACAGCAGTGGAGACGGCAGGAGCAGGTACAGGAACGGCAGCAGTGGTCGGTAACGTCACGTCCGTGAACAGCGGCTGGGCAGGTACGGCAGGTACGGCAGGCTGTACAGGCGTCCAGGTGGACGGACCAGCGGCACAGCCATCCTAGGTACTGGTGGGAGGTCCAGGGGCGAGCGCTTCGGGCACACGAAGTCCGGTCGCCGCAGCACGGCAAACCCAGGCGGCGGCATCACACTCCCCCGTGGTACGGCAACTGGCCCCTGCAACCGATGTAGTTGGTGTGACAGAGACCGCGTGCGGGGTGTACCAGGTGCAGGAGGTGAAGCATAGCCAGGCGTTGTAAGGATCGTGGTGGTGGTCGTAACCGTAGCATGCTGACCGCCACAGAGCCAGCGAGATGGTAGAGCAGCCCCTGGACACTTGGCACGCCCTGCAGACCCAATGATGCCCACACCTGTCCGAGGTCGTCCTTCGCGGCAACCGCACCTGAGGAAGCAGAATGTCGGGTGATTAGCAGGATCCTCTACCCGCTCGCGCGAAGACGAACGGATAGAGGACCCAGAGTACAACTCGACATTGGGGTATCTAGCGCCCTCCTCCACACTCGGACAGGTCGGTGAGGAGAAGACCTAGAAAAGCAAACCGAGAAGGGAAGGCGCCAAACGTGGGGAGCTGAGCGGGCGGCAGGAAAGCGAAGACGAAGTGTCCGTAACCAAAGGAGTCGCTGAGAGCTTTCCGACGACTCCTTTGCAGGCCTTCGCTTCTTCCTGCCCTCGTACAAAGTCCACTGCGCCTCCGACCAATTAAGAACCTACTTCACAGGGCTCGGCTCGGGTACATTCGCGCCCACGACACCGAGCGCACAATATATGTGGGTCAATTTCCGGGAATGAGCGGAACTTTCCGCATTTACGCGCTTCGGTACCCGGGCATAGTCTCCGTGGGGTAGCGAGGCGTGGAGATTCCATATTAATCAATTCAAAATTGAAAGAAATAAGAGAGGAAATGATTGTACTTACAAATGTTCACACACAAACACAACCAAATACTCATGAAAGCAAACGACGAGAAGCGGGCAGAGAGCGTCGAACACACGTCCACTCGCTGTGAGGCCAGAAAGCAAAAGTGATTTGTTTACCTCCCAGTCGCGTGCGCGCTCCTGTCGGACAAGCCAAGTAACTACGAACCCCTTGTTCGAAAGCTTACGACCTATCCAGCTGCCGCTAGTACCTTCCTATTGTAAAAGGACCGAAGGTTTGTATGCCGTGTCGGAACAAATTACAAAAAACTCATGGATACTGTCTATTCCTGGTATATCAACATCTGCAAGTGCAAAAAAAAAAAAATAACTTTTGGTAAATACTTACCAATATAGTAATTATTAAATAGTACTGAGTTCCACTTATCATGGCAGCTAGAATTCAAAATTCACAGGAAAACACTTCAAACTGTAGGTGACAGTTACTTCCCACAAGAAACTGTGTAGGTGACAGTTTCGCCCACTAGAAACTGTGTAGGTGACAGTTTCGCCCATAGAAAACTGTAGGTGATTCTGCCCACAGAAACTGTGTAGGTGAGTTCCGCCCAATAGGATGTGTTGACCAGTTGCCCACTAGAAACTGTGTAGGTGACAGTTGACCCACTTAGAAAACTGTGTAGGTGACAGTTCCGCCCACAAGAAACTGTGTAGGTGACAGTTCCGCCCACTAGAAACTGTGTAGGTGACAGTTCCGCCCACTAGAAACTGTGTAGGTGACAGTTTCGCCCCCTAGAAACTGTGTAGGTGAAACAGTCCGCCCCCTAGGAAAACTGTACTAGTTGACAGTTCCACTAGAAACTGTGTAGGTGACAGTTCCGCCCACTAGAAACTGTGTAGGAGACAGTTCCGCCCACTAGAAACTGTGTAGAATTCCCCCCCCCTAGAAACTGTGTAGGTGACAGTTCCGTCCATTTGCCCAGAAACTGTGTAGGTGACAGTTTTCGAATAGAACTAAGGTACGTTCCCCCGCCCCCTAGACTGTGTAGGAGACGTTTCCGCCCCCCCATAGAAAACGTGTAGGTGACAGTTCCCATGTGGGCGAATAGGAACGAATGTTTGCAGAAAGATCAATTTGTTCATGCCTCGTGTCTATCAGCAGGGAGGAGGGTGGGCTCCGAATCTTTAATTACTGGGTAAATACACATATACAAAAAGTTATTTTTATTATAAAAATGCAATTTTTGTATATTTAATTTACCCAGTAATTAAATAGCTGATTCACACATTGACAGGAGGTGGAAGACATGAAAATACAGTGGAGCCCCAGTATTTGCGTTCTCCGGATTCACGAACTCACGCATTCACAGATTTCTCTCTGGAACATATCCTCTCATTATTCGCAGGAAATTCACCAATTTGCAGTATTTTTATATGAGAAATATCCACAAATTCCTGATTTTTTGGTATCAATTTCACCATAAAAATACACTTTGGGTTTTGGGATAAAACTAAAATTATTAAAAAAAAAACAGGTATACAAATTTTTTAGTGGCTTTTCCTGAGTTTTAACTAACAAAATAAGCAGTTTTAAGTGTTTTTATAGGGGTTCCAACTATTTGCAGGACCACTGTATATTAGTCCAAATATTAAGTTACGTAATAAAATGAAGTAGCAAAAGTTGCTAGCATTGAATAGAATGCTTGTCATTCCTTATCAGTTAAGACAGCTACTGGGATACAGCATATGGTTGGTGCTCATCTTAACCTATACTAGTGGTGTAGCAGTATAACAGAGTCACCTACTACATAGTGGAAGCTTTACAGTAAAGGTTTTCTGTCCAAATGTGTAAAGTGTGATAGGTGCCCGCCTTGCCCTGGGTGCTGCACCTAATAAAGACAATCATCCAACATTGTCACCTGCACTGAGATAATACGAAAACCCATCCACTGAAAGTGGTGAGTGCTTCAGGTGCATTGCATCCCCTGGAATCTGTAAAACTTGACACCTTATCACATGGTGAAGAGATAATAGGAAAAAATCCTATCCTTCCTTCACTAAAGCATGCCAGTCACTAGAAATGGTAGGAAAACTCTTCTAAAAACTTCATAAAGTTAGTGTTAACAAAGAAACACTTACATTCCCACTTATTCACTTGATATTTAATTGGTGAAACAAGAATACAATTACAACTTTAAGCATACCATTCAAAAGACTGAAGTTTCGTCGACATAATGTGATATATGAAAGCCCCATATGAACTAAAAATAAGCATGTGAGCTCTTCGTAAAATATGTTTTCAAGGCAGTTTTGAAATCCACTATAGCGGCAATCGCGTGGCTGGCCGTTCTAACCACAGACAATCCATCATCTTTCCCAGCCTTCCCAGCACTCATTTGAACAATGTTAGCGTTAGTATATATGTAACGTTTATTGATCTTACCAAGATTGCAGTTGTAATCAGCACAATAAAACAACATTTTGTTGCTTATATTAGTGAAAGTATGAAACATGACAATTTGTCGAAAATTGCATTTTTCCTAACTATACAAACCTGAGGTCCTTTACAATAGGAAGTAGCTAGCGGCAGCTGGAACGGTCGTAAGCTTCGAACAGGGGAGAACGGTAGTTAACTTGCTTGTCCGACAGTCGCGCGCCGCGCGACTCCTGGGAGGTAAACAAATCACTTTTGCTTTTGGCCCATGCAAAATACGCAGAGTGAGGGGTGGCATGAGGAGGGACTATATGTAAAGGACCTCAGGTTTGATAGTTAGGAAAAATGCAATTTTCGACAAATTGTCATTTGTTCCGATACGTAATACAAACCATCGGTCCCTCCTTTAACAATAGAAGACACTTCTTGGTGGAGGAATCTGAGTCTTTTGATGAACAGACTGTGTTGTTCAGTCCATCCCTGGAATGCCTCCCTGGTCGTAAGAGCGAGGGAGGGATCAAGCCTCTGTCCGATTGATCGGGGTGTGCACCGCAGGATCAATGGTCAGACCTCTGGGCCGAGTACTAAGAGAGAGGCAAGCGTATCTCTTCGTACCAGCAAGCAAGAACTTGTTCCTGTTGCAAGAGGCAACATAAAGTATGGGTTGTCTCAAGCTGGCATCCACTTCCTCCCCCTTGTTGGAGGAAGTGGTGGATATACGCTCCTATCCCTAGTGAAAGGGATAGGATGGTGCTCTGTTGAGTAGCTCACCTGCATCTTGTCCTTATCCAGCAGGGTGACGACCGTGTCCCTCTAACCACCAGGTAGAGAGAACCAAAAAGATGGGAAGAGGAGCCAGTCACACTCTCATTATTCCATCCATTCTTACGGTCACACCAGGACTCGATGCTGTTCAGCCTGCGAGGGTCTGGGGTTCGCTACACAACGTGTTGAGCAGCCACCACGGGTCCCCAAGGAAAAAGATCCAAGGACCTGTGGGCAATATCCCGAAGGTAGAAGGAAGGGCATGTGGTCTGGTTGGACCAGACCCCTGCCTTCAGTACCTGCGCCAAGGAGAAGTTCTTGTGGACAAGGCAGCATCTCCTTCGCATCGAAGGCGGTGAAGTCCATTAGGGAGGGGATTGTGAACGACTCGAACCAATCGTCAGGGACCGAAGGGTTCTGAGTCTTCGCTACGAGTTCGGTACGAAATCGAGCGTCACGGATCCCCATCCCCTGGGTGCCTGACTTCGCAGGAGAAGTCATGCAGTTCTCAGAGGAAAAGAAGGAAATAGTCGCATGACCTATCCCTCTTCTCTACTTCGGTGATGTCCAGTACCCATACTGGTCTGTCCGTTAGCAACGAAGTCTCTCGCATCCTCCTATCCCCATGCAGCGAAGTTCTCGGTAGTGGATAGGACACCGACACTCCATGGTGGGTGTCAATGGTATGGGTACTGTGACAAGCTATTTAAAACGAAGTAATGGTTGCTGTGTAACAACCGAACGAAGTCAACAGCGTAACTCGTAACTGACTCGCGCTCTGACAGCTGCCGACTGACTGCGTTCGGTAGGAGGCAAGTTGTCAAAGCATCCGAGTAAGTCACGTGACCTTCGCCTTTAAAGGGTTATGCCGAGAGACCAAACAAATGATGTATTTGTTTGTCACCAATGCCGGACAGCGAGGTGATGATTCTCTTAAGGCAATGTACCCAACAGGCGAAAGTCAATTGCCTTCTAGAGACCGAGGTCCCTGAAGGTAAAACATCTCATGTTTGTTGAATCTCAGCTAAGGAAGGAGAAACAACACTATGTACCGTTGAAGACGAAGGTATATATTGAATGCAACCTACGTCTTCACATATGAATCGAGAGAAGGATCTCAAGATTCATAACCTGTGCTTACAAATGACTGAAAACGCTAACCGCTATTTTCATTGCTGTCCGGTGAGAAGTCGTAGTTGCAATGAAATGCGGGGCGTTCTTCGATAATGAAAACACAGGTGAAAGCCGCCTGAAGAACTGCTTCTCATGGGCTGAACATTTGGAGGTAGAGCTGTCAGGTCGGAGAGTAGGCGATGTCTTCTGACACATCTTGTAATTCGGTTGAACAATGAACAATTGTACACCTACGAATACGAGATATTTTGAAGACAAACTCAGATGTCTGCAAAATCATTCGCATTATCGCAGTGCGATGCAGCGGGAGACTTGTACAGACTTCTGTACCGTGCGGTAAACAGAAAGATGAAAGAGTCCAAGAGATATCTCTGTTGAAAATTCTCGCAATGTCGAAGGCGATGGAATCTAGCGTCACCGCAGTAGATGGTCCTTTCATTATTGCGAGAATCCCCGTTAATCAGAGACCTAAGTCCATGATTGTTAGGCAGAGATACGGTTCGGTAGTCAATCAAGCAGGGGAGAGAGAGACATACATGACCGTGAATCTCGGAGGCCCAGCTGATACTGAGCTGCTATGAGGCAGTTCAATACGCAGTGGTTGAGCCTGCTGACTCGTCATCCTGAGTTGCCAGGTAATCCATTATTCCACGAAGGAATGCGTTCGGCTAGAACTACCGAGCATAAAAGATATGCTCGGGCAATTATATTTAGGCGAAACGAATTTCGGTAAAATATTAAAAGTTGAAATGGTGTTGTCGTGACAAAACCATAAGTATATAAAATTGAAACTGAAAACTCCTGGAGGTTGCAGGCAACCCCAGAGTTGCAGTTCAATTAGAATACTTCTCGTCTAAGTCGCAATCCGTAGAATAACTAGGATATGCGCCTACCCCTCGGACAATTCAACTGCTTAGAAGAATGATGTCGCGAGGTAATATACGTAGTATATTTGTAGGATTCTGAACAACGATCTCCATCCTAAATTCTTTCCTTCAAGAAAACAAAATAAGGATGGAGATCGACCACCTTCGTTCTCTATTAAAGAGAGTGAAGGAGAAGTCTTCCTCGAAGGAAAGCTTCAATGGTGAACAGAATACTAAGACGATAGTTCAAGCCAAACTGGATATCCCGTCCGATCTCCTCTATTCCAGGTTGGTCGCCTACTGTGAGATAGTTTCTTTCAGCAGCAGTCTTCTTCACAATGCTAGAAATTCCAGGAATTCGAGCATAGGCGAGGTTCCCGATTATCGTGTAACATATCGGGATTCTCGTCTCGCTCACTTTGGACCGTGGTCTCGCGTAAGTGTTGAAGATCGTAAAAAACTCGAACACTCTGAATGCGCTAGAAATTCCGTAGAATTCTAAGCAGTCTGCGAAACCCCCACCGAATTCGTCAAACGATATCGGCTGGTGGTCCTCTCGATTCCCGTAGAAATCGAGAATGGAGCAGGATTTCCTCCTCAACGACCGGGGCTTACGTCAGGTAGGTAGGACCGAAGGTCCCCCCCCGGTAGCGCAGTCCCGAACGTGGGTGGATCCTACAAAGAAATCTCTGTAGGATCCTTCCCCTTTCCCTCGTAGCCGTAATAAGGAGAGAGGGAATGGGAAGGAATGGATACTCGTCGTTCCAGTGGAACTAGCAGTTGGAGAAGAGTAGGAGCAGCATCGCCTTTGCGGCGATGGCCTCTCAGTCTGGGAAAACGTATCGTCAGGAGAAAACGTTTTTCCCGCGGAGGGTTACGAACTCTCACTGTAGGTAAGGGTCTGCCGCCACTGTGAACGTCGTCTGGGTGGGGCTGATCGACACCTGACGGAGAGAGCCGAACCGTCCTCCGACTCATTCCAGTCCTCGTCGAGGTCGAAACCTCTCAGGAGGACCGAAGGAGTATTAAATACGGTGTCCGAAGACACGTAGAAAACGCCGCTGTCGCAGTAGAGGAGGTGGAAGTAGCTTGATCGACCCGGCCAGAACTGAGAGAGCCTTCTTGTCCGGAGACGAGAGACACTGGTTCGAGACAGAATCGCAAGCTCCGATCGCGGAGACCCACCGTCGGTTTGGGTTCCCTTCTCGGGCCCCAAAACGACTCGAGCAGAGACGTGGGCTCTGCTGGTGGGAGCGGCAATCCTTCCGCAGGGTCATTATGCTGACGAATCAGCTTAATGACTTCTGCAAATTCCTCTGTATCTCGGGAGTAACCGCGTCTTGCGGAGTAGGACCGTCCACCCTCCCAACAAGAATAGATCCCTAGATCTCTCCTTCAGAAGGAGGAAGAGTGGCAGACCCCTGACGGTCGCCTCCAGCTAATTGCGCGTATGTCCTGTCGGTCCTAGAACCGTGCCTGGTCCATACGGCGTCATAGCGGGGTCGCGAGCGGCGCACCTCTCGCGATCACTCATAGGTACCTCGCTCCTCCCGCGTAGCCCGAGGAGGTTGAAGGTACAGGAGAGGCAGACCTGACGCTCCCCCTAGCTCGCTGGCAGGACCAGCGTGCTTGGAGGGCTGCTGCCGATCGTCAACCCGCGGTGGCGATCGAGGCAGCATGCTACGCCTGCCGCTCGCCTGAGGCGAGAGGCTTGGCTGAGAACGTCGACGCTGATCTCTAGCGTCAGGCGAGCTGTTGCTGGTTACCGTCTCCGCCCGGTCCCGATGGGAGCGGCGTCAGGTGACCTGCTAGGCTCGCTGTCACGGTGAGACCGGCGAGCGTCCTCTCGGCGCATCGAGCCGCTGGTACCAGCCGTGGCTGGTACCGACGGCGCGGGGACCCCTTCCTCGCCTCAACCCGTTTATGGGAGAGGCCGACCTGACGCTCCCCCCTCGCTCGCTGGCAGGACCAGCGTGCGTGGAGGGCTGCTGTCTGATCGTCAACCGCGGTGACGGTCGAGCAGCAGGCCTAGCCTTACTGCTCGCCTGGGGCGATTGGCTCGGCTGAAAACGTCGAGACCGATCTCTAGCGTCAGGCGAGCTGCCGCTGGTCACCGTCTCCGCCCGGTCCCATCGGGAGCGGCGGACGGGGGTGACCTGCTAGGCTCTGTGTCGCGTTCGAGACCGGCCAGCGTCCTCAGCGCCGCGTCAAGTCGCTGGTACCAGCCGTGGCTGGTACCGGCGGCCGCGGGGACTCCTTCCTCGCCTCAAACCCGTGGCTGATCAGCGGACCGTCACGTTAGCCCGAGCAGCCATTGTTGATCGCTGCGAGAGCGTCCACTGGCCTGGCGAGAGTTGTGTGCACGACTCTCGCCAGTCTTCTGCTCCGCGCCGCTGTCTTGACGGCGAGCGAGCTCGGGTCGTCAAAAACTTTGGCTGGACGGTCTTCTTGGAAGAGCGTCCCCCACGTCGGTGCTTCTCGCGAACGAGAAGCGGCCGAGACGGAACCTGGTTTAGCGGCAGACCCGCTAGCACCAGGTGAGGACGCACCAGCCGAGGCTGGTGCCCTCTGGTCCCCGTCGACTTCTTCTTTGCAGAAGAAGAAGCGACGGGCCCCGTTCCCGAAGGAACAGGAGGACCAGCAGACAGCCCCCAGCTCCCCCAGCCTGAGCGAGCCGGGCCCTTAGAAGATCCCGAAGGAGTCTTCTTAGGGGGGAAGGAGGCAACCTTCTTCTTCTTCGGCTGTTTGGCCTTAGAAGTCGAAGGGAAGGAGAGGCAGCGGACGACGAAGAAGACGACGAAGACGACGACGACACCTTCTTCCTCTTCCTCTTCTTCTTCGCCAGGCTCCGCAGGACAGACGTCAGGTCTTCCATCCAGGAGGGAGCCGGGGCAGTTGCCGAAGCAACAGGGCCCGAACTGCACCTGTCCGGAAAGACCTGAGACTGTGACAGCATCACCAAACAGCAGGAACAACAGGAACAGGTCCAGGAACAGCAGGAACATCTGAAAGTGAATGAGCAGCAGGCACCTGATCTGAAAGAGAATGAGCGGCTGGGACAGCAACAGGTACGTAAGGCACGGCAGGTACCACAGGAGAGACAGGCTTCCTGTCGGCAGCTACCGTCATCCTCGGCACTGGCGGCAGGTCCAGGGGGGTACTCTTTGGGCAGCGGCAGTCCGGGGTCGGCAATACAAAGAACCCAGGTGGCGGTGGCACCGTCCTGATTGGCACGGCAGGAATTGGTTCTGGATTGCAGCCCGTGGGTGTTACCGACATGACATGTGGTGTGTACACCAGGTGCGGTGACATCTCATATGCTGGTGTCGAGATTGTGGTTGTTGTAGTGGTTACCGTATCATGAGTGACCACTGCCGACCCCGCCAACCGCTGAATCAACCCCTGCAGTCCCAGCGACTCCCACACCTGTTCCAGGTCGTCCTCGCTGATGGCAAACCTGCGGAAGCAACAGTCGGGTTAGTTAGAGGGGCTTCCTCGCGCCTGGGGGGAGAGAACCCCACCCAGAGCGGACGGAAGACCCCGAGTACAACTGGACGTCCGTTACCAAAGGAGTCACTGGACTTTCCGATGACTTCTTGTGTCCTCGTACAGCACCCACTGCGCCTCTGACGAATGCATACACGTTACACAGGGCTCGTTGCGGGAGCACTCTCGCCCCCGACAACGAGTACAAACCTCGTGAGGATCTACATCTACATCCAAGGTCGCTCCCACGGATGTAGCACCTGCGGTAACATAGATAGATTAGTAAGAGGGGTTCCCTCACGCACGGGGGAAGACATGCCCCACCCCGAACGCAAGGAAGACCCCAAATACAAAAATACAATGAAGAAGCTGCGCGGGGGGCAGGAAGGAAGACGAAGAATCGGCTACCAAGGGAGTCGCGGGAGAGCTTTCCGACGACTTCCTGGCAGACCTTCGCTTCCCCCACCCCCGCACAGCAGTGAAAAGTAATATGAAAATGAAACAGAATACCCTTGCGATTCACTTCATAGAACTTAAAGGAGAAAAGATCAATTCCCGGGTAAGAACGGAAACTTGATCTAATAATATGATGCTATCATAAAATATATATGAAAATGAAACAGAATACTGCACTTGCGATTTCATTTCACATAAAAATCGTAAGGATCAATTCCCGGGTAAGAACGAAAATTGATCCAGATTAAATTTCATGCAATCAATAAATGAAAATGAAAAGAATATTGCAATTGCGAATCCACTTTCATTGCATTCTATTATACAAAATTAAAAGTTCGTGCCGAGCGCAGTCACACTCTCGTAACGAACGCACAGGGCTAAAAATATAATGAAAAAAGTACTTACATTTTCAATTACACCCTTCGCCCAAATACATGACTCGGCGCGAGCGCGCCCGCCCTCGGCACCGAGACATAATTCAAGGGTTCATAATTAAGTAATGAAAATGAAAACAGTGTACTTACAGTTTCATTTTCAAGTCAAACAAACCATTAGTAGAAAACACAATATAAACAAAGCATACGACGATGAAGCGGGGGCAGAGAGCGATGACGAACACGTCCTTCACACCCGCGGCCGAAAGCAAAAGTGATTTGTTTAGACTGTCGGACAAGCAGTTAACTACCGTTCTCCCCTTGTTCGAAGCTTACGACCGTTCCAGCTGCCGCTAGCTACTTCCTATTGTTAAAGGACCGATGGTTTGTATTACGTATCGGAACAATTTTAATTTATTTCCGGAGTCATGGTTTGAACTGAATTCATTTTTACCTTGTAATTTGGTGGTTATATCCTTACTGATATCACAATTGAAACTTCACAGTGCTTATTTGATTGTAATTATACACATTTTGGTCTTAATTCACTCCAAATTGCACTTGAACCATGTTGCTATCCTGGTTCCTAAGCACTCACTCCACAAACAACAGTTATGAGCAGCAGATGACTACACTATTTATGAGGTGCAAAGCTATATTCCCTTAATTGTTTACTTTAATCATTACGTATTTAGTTTAAACTTTACTTTGTTACTTCAAAAATCTTTATTTAATTCATGTCTATTATCCATTTTTTTGCAACCAAATTAACACCGAAAAATTACAAAATATTTCTGATTACTTACGAGCAGACAATGCAACGAAAAATGACTCCATCGTTGCCAATTTAGTGGAGCATTTACAAACTGTTTCCATGAATTCTAGTTGTCATAGTAATGCAGTAATGATAAAATTACTGTAATATGTATATATACTACAAATAGATACGCTAATTTGGTAGATCTAGGGTACCCACCGCGGCGGCTGAGACTATGGCAGTTGCGGTTTTTCTATGCAGTTTTACCTACTAAACAAGAATTTTAAGTAATATTTATTCGGACGACTGTAATTAACCCCCAGGGGCCAGTACTAAACACAGTGAAATACATAGGACGCCCCCAATTCCTAGTGGATGTCGTATCCACGGTTACGTTTCTTGCAGGGTAATTCTAAAGAATAGTTCCCTACAAACTGCAAGGAGCGTAACCGCGGGATACGACATCCACTAGGGTTGGGGCGTCCAATGTATTTCTTTTCGCCGTTTTTAAATACTGGCCCCTGGGGGTTAATTACAGTCGTCCGAATAAATATTCTTTAAATTCTTGTTCAGTGAGTAAAATAACATAGAAAACGTCAATTGCCATAGTCTAGGCCACCGCGGATTGCTTCTGTAGAAATACCGCTAATTTCACTTATTTTCCCGGTTTTATGTAAGTCTTATACCCAGTTTGGAGGGTAAACATACCAATTGACAACACTGATAAACAATTGAAGACCGCAAAACACCGCAAAGAATGCCGTAGTCCCCGTAGATAAGTACTGGTTAGAGGTCAGGTTTACGATTGTTGTGATGAAAGTGCCCCAAAATCTATGGGTACAAGTGGTGTGTGGATTTAGCGCAGGAAATGGGAAGTTTGTTGACACAGGCGACTCCGCAAACATTGAGATGGCGTCAACCTTCTAAACTTTTATATACGTAATCGTAAGTAAATTTTGAAAGCGTTTTGGGGTAGTGTGCACTGCGTTGGCCACACTTTTCATTACCCTATGTTTAAATCTTAAAATATGGCCTTAATTTATAACTTTGGACAAAATATGCTTACTTTGAAAGGAGAGTAGAGGTCTTGAGCTCCTCCTATCACCACCAATAACTCATGAGTGATGACCGTCTCCGGTGTCAGGATGTGTCAAAGTACTTTTTCAGTGGGTGGCCAAAACCGCAGTAGTTGGCGAGTTGGCCAGTCCACTCGGTTGTTTACCCTACTACCTATGCTCAGCCTAATACGAAAATCACACCAAAATCTATCTCATAATTGATGTAGCGAGATATTAATTACCATCTTTCCTTTAGTACTACTACGTTTTAAAATACTCATTCTCAAGGAAGCTGGTACCTAGGCCTCCTGGCCTATACTAGGTACTTAAATAGGGCGTTCATGGAAGTGGTCAGGCCCTACCTAGCAATACTAAAATACTTTAATGTAAAAAAAATTCCCACAAAAATTTACCAAATTATACTTAAGCTACTTTGACCTATGCAGAAGCTAGTCTAGGGTACGTTATCCTAAGGGTAGGAAGAAAGCCTACGGCAAAACAGGCGATCCTACAGGCCTAAGACAAGGCTTCTTTATCTTACCAGTTATGTCAAAATACACTTACCAGAATAACCTTAGGACAATTTCAATGGCGAAGAATTGCAGTGGCGTTCACATACAATTTTACTTAAATATGAATTGTTTTGACTTCACCACCTCCAATTTTTCTATTTTTTCTAACAATAACAATAGACCAGATAGATCAGCTGCTACACACTATCTTACAAACACTAAAAATGTGTCGTATTTTACGTATTTATTCCATTTAAACCATCATACTTATCGGTTAAAAACAAATAAGTTACATTTTATTACTATTATCTCTTAATTAGTTTTATATATGATCATGAAATTTTCAAAATAACATCTTAAAGCTTGGGAACAAAATTTTGTTTCAAGACCACTATTGGATGTTATCGTACATCACCCTAGATGATGGTTAAACCTGAGTCCCGTAATCAAAATATATGTTTTCTTAACATAAATGTTCTCAGTATCTCCAATTATCCTTATTAATTTTGGTTTGATTTGTCCTTGTGAAAAAAAATTCAGGGGAAATAAAGTATATTCTTCGAGGGACTCCAGTGAATGCACGCAGGTATTATATAATAGAGCTTTTTCAATGACGTCATACATCCCAATTCGAAACTTGACGTCCCAACTCCCATATGATTTCTATAGGATTTAGCTCCTACAGAAGAGATGTCAATAAAAGAAACAAAAATTAATTGTAGAATGACTAAAGCTAGAAAAAATATGGTCAATTACCAAAGAAGAGCATATCCCGTAAACAAATTTCATGAGAAAAAAATTTAGACCAAAAACTATCAAAATAGTGTAAGGACAACGCTTTATCCGAAAATTCATTGTACACATTCCTACAATCACGTTGTTCTTACTTCCATCCTAGACAGCGTTCAGCGGGCTTCCCTCCAATTTACATATAACGTAACATCATGTTTTGTATGCGTTTATATTTATTATTATATGCATCCTAAGAAACACAAATCGGCTGTCGCCGACCCATTTTTACTCTCTCGCGGGTCGGACACCACATTTCCGCCCGCACGCTGTATGTATGAATTTCCTTTACCTATAATAAAGTTATTACGGGCTGCTCTGTGACCAAGAGCCCGTGCTGACACAAGGTCAGCTTAATCAAAAACAACAACAACATAATAAAGTCAGTACACTTCTAGCTGCCTCTTTGTTCACACCCTCACAAACTGGTGATCCGGTTTGGACAGTGACCCAAACAGTTTTGGCTAAACCATTAAGGGACTAACTATCGCCGCTCACCTTCAGAGATCTTTAGTGGACTCACACGACGCCTCAGTTTAGATCTCTGAAAGCTCCTGCCGCGGAAAGCCAACACCTCTAACGGACTAAATATAGCATACCTTCCCCAGGTGTGTTCAGGCGTTCCTCAAACGGTTTGACCCGCCATTTAAGACTTTCGTCGACCGTTTCTCTGAGAGTGGACAATGGAAGCAGACAGTTCCGTGCAAGAAACCCAGGTCTCCTCCTCAGCCTCGCGCACAGCCGCTGCTCAGGCTGTCAGGTTGCCCCCTTTTGCAACAGAGGACCCAACCGCCTGGTTCATCCAGAGGGGCAATTCCGGCTCGTGGGACTTTTGGACGAGGTGCTGCAGGCTGACCTCGTCATAGCAGCCCTATTCCAGATGTGTACAAACAAATAACCCCCTGGTTGACTGGGTGCGCACAGACCAAACCAGTCACACTGGGCGAACTCAAGACAAAACTCGTGAGAGCCTACGCCACCCCTATTGCTGAAAGAGCTGCCCGCGCCCTCGACCTCGTCACAAATCCAATGAGAGGCGCCGACCTGGAGGATGCTTGGAACACGGTGATGGGCCTCCTCTCTGCCTGACGCAGGTCCTGACGGGAAGAAAATAGAGATCTGCCTTGGTCGTGAAATATTCCTTCGGCAACTCGACCCAGTTGGTGGACTTCCTCGGACATGAAATCTCCGCAGCAGGCGTGCGCCCCATGGCATTGAAGGTGGACGCAGTGCAAAAGTTCCTGACCCTTACTGCAAGAATTCATCGGAATGGTGAATTATTACCGCCGGTTTATCCCCGACGTTGCCCGAACCATGTCCCCTCCAACACAGGTCCTGAAGGGGCTAACCAAAGAACCTGACTTGGGAAGCAGAGCAGATGCAGGCCTTCTGCGACACGAAGATGGCCCTCGCCAAAGCCAACACCTTGTCTCACCAGGACCCCACCGCGCCCTTATGCCTCACCACTGATGCCAGTAACGTCGCTTGTGGGGCCGTCCTCGAGCAGATGGTCCAAGGCGTTCCCCAGCTGCTCGCCTTCTTCAGTAGGAAACTGTTGCCCGCCGAGATGAGGTACAGCACGTTTGACCACGAGCTCCTGGCTGTGTACCAAGCAGTGCGCCACTCCCTTTACCTCCTTGAAGGCGCTCCCTTCACCATCAAGACAGACCACTGGTTGCACGCCTTCACCAAGGCGAGCGACGCCTGGTCAGCAAGACAACAGAGACACCTGGCAGCCATCGCTGAGTTCAGCTGCACCATCCACTACGTCCCCGGCAAGGACCCCGTGGCTGATGCCCTCTCAAGGATAGAAATCTACGCCGTCCACCTCAGGATCAATTACGATCCAGAGACTGCCACATACTGCACAGCCCTCAACTCCCTCAAGTGGGAGGACGTGCCCTTCGGACCCTCAGGCATAACGCTTCTCTGCGACACCAGCATGGGCCGCCCCCACCCGCTGATCCCGGCCTCCCGTAGGAGTGCCCTATTCGATGTTATACACGGACTCTCGCACCCCTCAGGCCAGAAGATGATGTGCCTCCTGACGGAGAAGATCATCTGGCATGGAATTTGGAAGGACTCTTGAGAGTGTGCTAGGAACTGTGTCCCATGCCAATCAAGCAAAATAAGTCGGCACACAGAATCGGGCGTGGGGGATTTTGGTCAGTTCAAACGAAGATTCGGCCATATTCATGTAGACGTCGTAGGTCCCTTGCCCCCGTCTGAAGGCACCAGATACCTCCTGACGATATCCACCTCCACCAGGTGGCCAGTGGCAACGCCGATGTCAGATGCAACCACCAAAGCATGCGCTGAAGCCCTTGGATCAGCTGATTCAGAGTGCCCGATGATATCACGACGGACCACGGACCTGTCTTCCTGTCAGAGCTGTGGAACTCCCTGGCCCGCCTGATGGGGACGTCACTCATCGCTACCACCACCTACAACCCAGCGGCTAACGGCACAGTGGAAAGAGTCCATTGATCGCTAAAGGCATCCCTAATGGCACGCTGCACTGGCGAGGACTGGAAAAATTAACTACCGTGGGTCCTCCTTGGCCTCCGGACTGCCCCTCGGGCAAACTGTGAGGCATCACCAGCAGAGAAGGTTTACGGGAAACCATTGGCAGTCCAAGGCGAGTTCTTCCTGACCAACACCGACGACACAGACATCTCCATCGCCAGGCGAGTTCTTCCCAACCAACACCGACGACACAGACATCTCCATCGCCAGGATTCAGGAATCCGCCAGAAAATTCACGCCCTGCCTCAAGACCTCCTCCGATAGAACTAAACACTTCCTTCCGAAGGCCTATCGTCCTGCAAACACATCTTTGTCAGGGAAGACACCCACCGCTGACGAGGCCCTACTGAGGTCCCTTCCGCGTCCTCTGACACAACTCATACTTCATCTCCATAAATGGTCGCAAGGATTGGATCACAATTGACAGACTGAAACCTGCCTTCCTGATGGACAAAGATTGCGCCGACGCAGAACCCGTAGGGTGCCTCACACCGCCTCCCCAACACGGATCAACACCATTAATCACCAAACCTGATGTGGCTCGCGGCTGCCCTCGGAAGATGGTCCAAACCCAGCGAGGATCACCCCAGGGGAGGAATCCCGTCCCCGAACGCCAACCCCCCCCCAAGGACTCCGAGGCCAAAGATCTACCGAAGCAGCTGGTCTGCGCATGCGAGGCCGTCTCCGCCGGCCCTCACGCTTCCACGAGTAGTAATGAGAAGCTCACTAAAATCATCCAACAATTATGCCCTAATTATTGTCTTGGGGGGGAGTATTTGTAAGAACGCTTTATCCGCAAATTCATTGTACATATTCATACAATCACGTTGTTCTTCCATGATACATACATTGGTTCCTGCCAATGTATGTATCATGTAACATCATAACATCATGTTTTGTATGCTTTTATATTTATAATTATATGCATCCTAAGAATCACAAATCGGCTGTCGCTTACCCATTTTTATTCTCTCGCAGGTCAGTCACCACATTTCTGCCCGCATGCTGTATATATGAATTTCCTTTACCTATAATAAAGTCAGTACACTTCTACCCGCCTCTTTGTTCATGCCCTCACAATAGCTTTACAGCTGTCGTGAATAAAACTACAATCAAAACACCGGTAAGGCCACGATGTAATGAGGCGGACATACCTGCCTGAAGGGCTAAGAACCAACCTTTACGCATGGACAACAGGTATAGTAAGCCACGACATTTTCTAATTTCATTACATAAAAATTTATGAACTGAAAATGACAATAATGACTCATGAACAATGGGGACATATTACCCCTTAACCAGTACAAAAACCACTAAGTGGTCACAGCCACAAAGTATGATAAATCACTTAAATTACAGACAAAGTTATCAAATCAACGGGGAACACTCCCGAAGGTTCACTGAACAATGATGATTACGATTTAAGTTCACAAGCCCAACGATGGCTAAAAAAAAGAACAATTACTTAGTTCTAGATTTCATGGTCACTCGCAACACCTCATGACCCACACAATCCCAGTCTCGAGCCCGCTTCCCCTTTGTTGCAAGTTAGAATTCTAGAGTTGAAAGAGGACGAATGGACGATCAAGAGCTGTGGGTGCTCTTTATACCCAGATGGGCTAGTTAATTTTAGTTCTTTAAAAAGGACACATTTTTTACTCTTACATGTAATTTACATTACCGGAACAAAAGTGTCATCATTCCACTGGGGGGTTTAAAGTGAGGAACGATTAAATCAAAATTGCCATAGAAGGACCATTCTGCTTGTGCCACCAAATCTTCATATACATGGCAATTCACCTACCAAGGAATGTTTTACCTACCAACAACAGGCAGGAAAGTGTAGGTAGAACAAGCAGGATTACGTCACGAAAAACTTGTGCACGAATTTTTTGCAACAGCCTCTCCTAAAATTATGAGCTTAACAGCAGTGTCAAAAAATCTGTTCTAAAGCTGTGTGACAAGGGGCAGTGGGACTTCATAGCGTGAGAATATAAATCTGGTGGCCTGCAAAAAGTGGTATGCACTAATTTCAAAGGTGCAGGCCCCAAAGGTTTTAACAGACATTTTCTATTAAACTGTAACTAGTATGAGATGATACAGTAACTCCAGAGGAGAGTAAATCATAATTATCATTATGAACAAGAAAACACCACTTCAGGCCAGGAAAAAGATATTTTGCCAAAGCAGTAGCAGGGATTATTTTGTTTCATTAACAAGTGAGGTTACCACAAGGAGGGGGCTGATGTCTTGGGGTAGCGATTGTTGTGCCTCTTCTTGAGCAGGGATGAACTTTAATTTAGGCAATGCTTAAAATGACAGCCCTGAAACCCTAGCCCTCATTTCCCTGGGAAGGGAGGAGTTTAAAATAATTGTACCTCTGCATACTTTGTAGAGAAAATGTAATTGAGGTGGTCATCCACGTGAGATATTATAACTTCTGCAAGAGGAAAACCTCCCAGTTGTAGTGTAAAAATTATTAGGAGGCGGTGGAAAGTAACAGGAGGATATCCTCCCATTTGCACTATGTAAACATTGTGAGGAGAGGGTGGAAAGTAACGCGAAAAGAAAAGAATATGAAAAGAGGTATAGTAAAAGGAATGAAAGGAGTTGTAGCTAGGGGCCAAAAATGGTCACTGTTAAGAACCTCAAGTGATACCTGCAGTGAAATGTGTTTGTTTGTTTGTATGGTGCTTTTACGTTGCACGGAACCAGTGGTTATTCAGCAACGGGACCAACAGCTTTACGTGACTTCCGAACCACGTCGAGAGTGAACTTCTATCACTAGAAATACACATCTCTCACCCCTCAATGGAATGGCCGAGAATTGAACCCGCGACCACCAAGGTGGGACACTAATACCTTACCAACCACGCCACTGAGGCACTCAGTGAACTGTGAGGAGCAGTGACAGTGCTACCCCCTAAAGGAACTTGCACCTCATTGGGCTGGTAATGTTCCTCATGTCACAAAGATCACATGCAACCTTTACAACAGAACATTATCAATGATAAAAGTGGAAAAATCTTACAATAATCTAACTGTAAGTGCTGGTACTATTAAATCATAAGCTTCATTACCTAACATCCCACACTTTGCTAACTACACATGTTTGTTCTCACCCATATATCCATGTGGCTCTTGTAATACCAGAGGCGTACTGGATTTTTGGGAACAACACATCCAATCATTCCTTTCAATTCAAACACTGGTCATCTCACTGTGAGCTAGCTGCCGTACCATCAAGCTTCAAGATTTAAATCTATTTTGCACTAAAATTACAATAATTCTGCTTTGTTTACATTTTCTCTTTAAGTAGTTAGGGTTATGGTTTTGTCATTTCTGAACAAACACCATGTTCTTCAAATTCCGGATTTATCGAAAAAATGGCTTAGCAACTTGTGCATTTACATTAAATTTTGTTTAGATATCTTAAGTAAAACAGGTTATTTATAGTGTACTGTGTACATATGCATATGCTATTGCGATACTGTCACCGTAGACTCCAAGGTATCAATATGACTTTGGACATACTGGGTACTACTGTAAAATGGAACCAAACACCTGCCTAGGTCACCATTGGGCTCACCTAAATTTTTTTTAATATAAAATGACAATCACAGCAGGGCAAAGTTTAAGTTAAAGTAGTCAATAGTTATGAAGGAAGAAATCAAAAGAAACCGAAGAAAAGTAAGACACAAAGCCATACAACTATAGCTAAAGGGATGTTACAAAGAACCTCTAGTACAGTGGTTCTCAACCTTTATAAGACCACGCCCCCTCTAAGAGCCTGTCCTTCCTTCCTTCCACGCTCCCCTTGCACATGTGAGTAAAATGCCCTCCCAGACTAGAAAAAAAAAGAGAAAAAGAAGGGGTTTCGAGGGATAGGGAAGGAGGTCAATAACTACAAAACACTTTCAGCCCAATGAGCCCTAACTAGAGTAATAGACTCTAGGAAAGTAACGTTTATAAAGTGATACTTTTGCATTTTTTCATAAACCTCTGAATATTAGTTTCCTCACTCGTTAAGAGAATAACGAATAAAATTAGAAAATTTTTGTATTCATTTTTCCCCAGGGCTCGCCCCTCCCCTGGAAATTGCTGACACCCCCTAGGTTGAGAACCACTCCTCTAGTACCAACTACATTATACCAGGCAAATCATTTATCAACTGATAACCTATTACCTGGTTTAACTACTTTATACTATGTGGAACCTTCCACCCTCTATAACTTAACAGCCAACTAAAACATTCTAACTGTTTTAATACTCCACACATTAACACTTTGCATTTCTAGTTCCTTAAGATTCCACCTTTTCAGTAGGATAAAATACATAAAATAAAACCAAAACTTAAAAAAAAATATATTCCAAAGAGTACAAAATCAAGTGTATGTACATTGTTTCTTTAAATATCTAAATTTATACAGTATATCGTTTCAAAATTAAGGTATAAAATATTTTCAAATTCTTTCATTGTTATGGTATCTAATAAATTTCCAACCTTTCAAACCCTAACTTATTATCCTCACTCCTAGAACGAGAAGCATCTACTAGCAAATCAAAACATAAATATTCCTTTTCAAATAGAAAAATTAACAAATATAAACCTGAACTTTTGTACCTTAATATGTAATAAAAAAATATAACAGAAAAAATTTTAAAATCATGATTAGCAGGAGCATACATAACTTTGTACCTGAAATGCAACTACAACACTGCAAAACCCAAGTTTCCTTTTTATCAGAGTAACAAATACCTGTCCTTTATTTCAATTTATGAAACTAATCTTTTTTTTAATTTTCTTTTTCTACAGAACACAATTTTAGTACATAAAGTATACTGCTTTAATATTCCTATACACAGCATACAACAACTTTCTCAAATATACTTATCCAAATTCTCATTTCTTGATAACATAAATTTCTTTACTTTGGCACTCAGTTAATGTATCTGTAGATACTATTCTAAATATACTAAAACTTTTTTTTTTCAAGAAATTCTACAGAATAATTCAAAAATTAAAACACTGATGATCATAACTCTATCCTATTTAAGAAAACTTCTGTGTCACTAAATTTTTATTTTTTATTACTGGCTAAAATCAGTGGGATCCTTATTCAATATCTAAAACCAAATTAGTAATGATCAGCAGTGCAAATACGCTCTGCACAGAACATCATTGTTCATAATAAATGACTGGAAATACTAAGACCACTGCAAAAGAACAATTTCTCCAAAATTCAAATATAAACTGAAATTATTTTTTCATTTTGTATAACAAGAAGTCATAAGACAAAATATTAATACATAATAAAATACAAACATAAGGATAAACAAAAAAAAATATACTGTATATTTCAAGGCTGATGAATAACATTTTACACACAACTATTCTGAGCATACTTCAACTGGAGAAAGTGCAACCACTCTTTTCATGGTATCTGAACTATTATAACTCAAGGGGAATATCCCCAATCTATTGGTTTCTTGCCTCCTTTCTTAAGCAGTTCATTACACTTAGAAAAATGCTTGCATCCTAAGAATCCACATGTGCTGACAATGGCGAGGGATGAGTGAACAAAGTAGATGGTGCTTCTTCTGTTAAATAGAAAGCTACATAACTATTCAGTAATTACTTCAGCACTTACAATAAAAAATATTAAACTGAGGGTCAAGAGCAATATATAAAGCTATGTTGGGTAAAGTATCCCACAGGACAACTAGTCTTACTTTCTATGGGTCTTGAAAAAGCCACTCGGTTTACAGTGTGTACAGTACACTGGATGACAAACTATACTGAAACTGATACCATTTACATTTACCCATGCAATATTTTAAATAATCAGAATCAACAATTAAGAAGTTTTGGTTCAACTAGTGCAGGCTAAGAAGGACTCAGCATTTTTGACAAATAAATACATATTCAAAACTACATATACTGTAAAAGCAATAACCAAACTCCAGACCTCATTATGAGAGTTGTAACTCATATTGCAGTTGCACATGCCAAATTACAAGCAGATGCCAGATCTCCTCAATAATTATCTTTTATATTTTGTGCTTGTCAAATTATCACATACATTACTAAAAAAATGTCCCGGTGATTGTTTGACATTAAGTACTTTCACATAATTTTCTATATAATTACTCTACATATCATTTCAGTCCAAGAATGTGGTAATTATATGGGCATTAAATTGATGTCCCACACTTTGAAGATACTGGAAGGGATGATAGATGCTAGACTGTAAGAAGTACAAATAGGTATAGAGCAGATGGTATTTATGAAGAGAAGGGGAACAACAGATGGTATATTTTGTCTGAAGCAACTAATGGAGAAATTCTAGGAAAGCAAAGGGACCCACATATGGTATTCATTGACCTTGAAAAGGCTTATACCGAGTCACGAGACAAGAGGTATGGAGGAGTCTGAGGAGAAGATGGTGGCAGAGAAGTACGTGCGATTGATACAAGAGATGTATACCTGAATGTATTTACCAGTGAAGAGCAGTGTTGGGGAGACAGAGGGTTTTGAGGTGAGAGTAGGATTACACCAGGAGTTGGCTCTGACCCCATTTATCTTTAACATAGTGATGGACGTTATAATAGAGGAAGTAAGGAGGCAGTGCATGGAACATATTGTATGCGGATGCTATTGTTCTGTGCGCAGAGAGCAGGAAGGTCTGGAAATGAAATTGGAAAGATGGAGACAAGTACTGGAGGACAGAGGAATGAGAATAAGTAGATCTAAGACAGAATATATGTGTACCACCACTGAGGGGGATGATAGAGAAAGTATTCAGCTTGGTGGAGAACAAATAAGAGTTGATAAGTTTTAAGTATTTGGGATCTTTTGTTTAATGCTGGAGGAAGTATGGAAGAAGTAAAACATCAGGTATAGGCAGGCTGGAACAACTGGAGAGCGGCCTCTGGAGTTCTTTGTGACAAAAGAGTGCTGCTGCGGTTAAAAGGAAAATTTCACAAGATGGTGCTAAGAACAGCAATGCTGTATGGTACGGAAACAGCAAGCATGAGAAAAACAGAGCAGAAGATGGATGTGACAGAAATGAGAATCCTTAGGTGGATGTCTGGGGTGACAAGAGAGGATAGGATCAGAAATGACTACATAAGGGAGTCGACTAAGGTGGTGGAAGTATCAAGAAAGTGCTGGAGGGGAGGTTGAGATGGTATGGACACCTGTAAGGAGAGACGAGGGACCATGCTGGGAGACATACTATGGGGATGGAGGTTCAAGGAAGAAGAAGAGGAGGGAGACGAAAGAGATGGAGGGACTGTGTGAGAGGAGATTTACATGAGAAGGGAATTGATGAGGCAGAAGCACAGGATAGTGGAAACGGCTCATCCGAAACGGCGACCCCATATAAAAATGGGAACCAGCTGGGAAGAAGACTCTACATATCATTTCAGTCTATTAAAATTATCAAAAATTATAAATTATTAAATTGATATTCAAAGAGTATACACAAAAGAAATTACTTTATCCTGCACGCTAAGTTGAAGCTATATTCTAAAAAATAAAAAATACTGTAGCTGGCTGTCCTTCAGCAGGAAGAACTGAAAACAACAACCAAGGAGTCTTGTAAATTGTTATCCATGCAGAAGTAATTTATATGAAACAGCTATCCCACCTTAGGCTCTTGATTAAATGTTAAAAAAAGAAAAAAATTAATTCTTTAAAGAACAATGTAATCTTTAAATATACAAATCTTTTTTTACATACATTACCAATTTTGTTTTCCCCACATTAGAGTTGACCCCCCCGGGTTTGCACTTAATCATAAGATTTTCTGTGAAACCTATCTATAAATTATTCGTGGGAAAACTCCCCATTCGCAGATTTCTTCGTAGAGCAATATTCTGCATATTCATATTATTTCCATGAATAAATAATGTACTTTACATACATATACATGTTTATGATAAAATAATGATTTACAGTATCAATTTTCAAATATTAAGTTTATAAGATTAAACAGTACAGGCGGTCCCTGGGTTACGATGGGTCCGGCTTACGACGTTCCGAGGTTACGACGCTTTTTCTTAAATATTCATTGAAAAATCCGTCCTGGGTTACGACGCTTGTTCCGAGTTTACGACGCTTTTAAAAAACGCATACTATGATAAGAATCCTTTATAGTTTAGCACAGTTTCTCTCTCTCTCTCTCTTTGTATTTTCCGACAAAATAATCACTAATTAGAGTATTTTGTTTTCATGACTAAATACATTTCATAAAATATAAAATAAATCAGACTGTGATCATGAAGCCAACAAATACATACGTATTTTTTAGAATTCTTCTTTTGTTTTAATATTACGTTATGTTTCATTATAGCTGTCAGTAACAATCGGTATCTCCATAAAAATAATAATTCTCTCTCTCTCTCTCTACTACAAAGATGTATGTTTTTTTTGTATGATACATAAATGATTTACTATTTTCAAATATTAATATTAATTATACAGCAATAATATCAATTCATTAAAGAAAATACCATAGTGAATTAGTAAGATTTTAGCTTATAATTTAAAAAATTATGGAAGAATGAAGAAATCACAGTCTTCTCAAAGTAATTCAGTAACCTTTCCTCGAGATCCAGGTACTAAACTGTCAGATATATCAAGTTCTGTGACAGCCAGCAGGGGGAAGGGCTGGGGGAAGAGCTGCAGTGTTGTAATCATGTGGTCCTGAAATCCCCCCCCCCCCCCCCCTCTCTCATTATCCAGGTCACTTTTAATTAAGGTTAACTCTCTCTCTCTCTCTCTCTTTTGCCACACAAGATAATAATGTGTCATAGTGGTAACTCCCTCCCTCTCTTTCGCTGGAAGCGTTATAAAGTATTTTTTGAGAACAGAGAGAGATAAAACATCACTCTCTCTCTCTCTTTACCGAGATGAAAGAATTTTTATGGTACTAGTATGTAAAATGTTTATTGATAATTTCAGTTATTTAATAATAATAATAATAAAACTTTAATTACAAAATTCATAATGGTTGTGTTTTAAAGAGATGAAATGACCTTTCCATTTCACTTGTAAGGATAATTCCTCTTTCTTACTGAGAGTGAGAGAATTTTTATGGTAGATGCACTGTGTTTATTATATTTTCAAATAATATAATAATAATAAAAGTAGTAATAATACGATAACTAATTTCAAAAGAAAATTCTTCCCTTTGTCTTTTTCTGTATCAATTTCCCTAACTCAACTCGAGTGACACTCGGAGCTTAACAATGCCATACAATGGTCAACGCATTTAATGGTTTTATGTTATCTCTCTCTCATCTCTTCTTACTGGAGATGAGATCATTTTCATGGACATGTATGTAATAAGTTTTATCATTAATATTTCCAATAATAATACTATTAACTGTAAGTAAAAATTCATATCTGAGTATTTTAAATACAATAATAATTCCATTTCTCTCTTTTAAATACTGTAAGAACTCTCTCTCTCTCTCTCTCCACAAGATACTTGTCATACATTTGATTTGGCGTTTTCTATTTCTTCCTTTTATCTCTCTCACTCTCAGCAAAAGAATTGATAGACAGACAAACATAATGGCACAGTCCTCTCTTTCTCTCTTCTCTGGAGAAATATATGTATTTATGGGAGGGGGAAAAAGTTGCCTACAGACGTTCATTTCAATCTATTTGAAACCTAAGGAGTTATTTCTCTCTCTCTCTCTCTCTCTTGTATTTTAATGAAATATACAGTAATTTGTGAATACAGTGTTGCACATGAAAAAAGTAAAATAGTGATAATTTTAGAGATACAGCCCTAAGAAAAATTGCAAATTAGTAGTGAAATTTTCCCTGTGGACATGTTTTCAAGAACGTCGTTCCGGCTCGTACGATTTCGGGTACGAGCGTCTTAAGAACGGAACACCCATCGTAACCCGGGGACCGCCTGTAACTTTAAATAATAAAAATAATCATTCTCCTCTCTTTCTCCCTTCTTTTCTCAGTTCTCTCTCTTTTTTACAGAAATGAGAGAATTTTTATACATATGTATGTTTTGTTTTTATGATAAATGAATAAAGTGTTTACTAATTTTCAAATAATATTATGGTAAACAGCAAAAATATCAATTCATTAAGAAAACAGTGAACTACTAAGATTTTACTACTGTACTCTTTATGCCTACTGAAGTACAGTATGATATAAAGTCAGTACTACAGTACTGTACACTTTTTCTTCCTAAAACACAATACTTACAATATGGATCTACAGAATGGGTATGCAATAAAAAAAATTGAATTTACAGGTAGCAAAGGGGAGCGCTCTGTACATAATTTTAACTTGTGATCCTGTTTGTATCTCTGAATGTTCGTAATTAGGGTGGTGACTGTATATACGTATACTATTAGCAAAAGGTTTGCATAGAAAATTAATGCTTTATTAAAATTCTTTCAATTCTACTACAAACACTTTAGTTACAGTAATCAAATTTCAATCAGCACTGAGATGAGCCAACAGTGTCTCAGGACAACAAAGTATGAAGTTTGTAATGTAAGCCTTTGGAAAATTGATCTGCTTCCTCCTCAGCGGTTTGGCATGGAACTGAAACTTAGGATGCCCTTGGTGTATTTCTAAACATAAATTTACACCTCAACATGCAATTAAGACTGAAGTATGACTATGGTTTGAGTGAACAGCAAAAAATTCATATTTCAATTTTGCCTTAGTGGCTTGAAAACATTTTCAGTAATTGGATAGATACTTACTTACAAAGACATATAGATGTCATTTTTAAAAATTTAAATAAAATGAGAGAGAGAGAGAGAGAGAGAGAGAGAGAGAGAGAGAGAGAGACGAGAGAGAGAGAGAGAGAGAGAGAGAGAGAGAGAGAGAGAGATATTTACCTTGTCAACAACAGCTGTTTCTTTCTTCTGAGCATAAGATCCCCACAGCAAAAACACTACACCATAGTTGCGCTTCGAAATTTCCATGAACAGCATCAGTGAATTTCTCCCATCCCCGATCTTTGTGGGAATTAGCCTGATGGGCAGTGACAGTCAGGCAAGCGTTGAGAAGTAAAACACCTGAAGAAAAAAATAAAAAATAAAAATAAAAAAAAAAAAATAAAAAAAAAAAAAATAACAAACTGATCTCAGTCACATATCATGCCAACCAAAGCCACAATAACCAACCTGTACAGCATGCTCCTTGAAGCAACAAAATTTCAACATAAATAGAGCAAAATATTACAGCTCAAGAAATAAACCAATATAAAGCATACTGTGAAATTATTCCAGAACCCTTTATATATACAAAATTCAAAATTACTATACATACTTAAATGAAAACAAGGTGATAAAACTTCATGAATTTCAATAGTAGGTGAAAAGTGATGGTCTTCAGTACCAAATATGAATGTAACCCAATCTGTAACTATCTTTACTGGTCAGAATACAAGATATAACATTAATAACCATTCATTCACAGATATTGTTGCTTCACAACAAACCTATCACTTACAGTATGGTCCAATTCCACGGCTTGAGAAATCCCATACAAGCAATTTTTTCTTTTTTTTTTCCAACCAAAAACAGAGCAACAGCCTCAGTTCCCTGCAGTTATATGCTCTCTGTAGCTCACTGACATCCAAGACTTTTTTTCACCTAGCTTTCTTCTAGGATTCTTTCTTTTGTTATTAGTATATCTTTTAATCTTTGCTATTTCATCTGCCTGCTTAAGGGTAATGATAAAACATTCCCTCAGGTTTGTGCTTCTCATTTTTGATTGCCGATGATTTTTGTTAGCCAGTTGGAGAATATTTGGCAAGAAATTTCTATTGTAAGTACTTTTTTCTTTCTTTTGAAAAGGACTGTGCTATTCTTTGTTGTATTATTGAAAACAAGACAGTTTTATACTTTGACTATTTGGTACTTCTAGTCTTCATTCAAGTGTTGTAAGTTGTTTGTCAGTTATCATTACTTCAGTGTACTAATTTTGCTTCCACATATATTATAAGTTAGCATTAAGGATTACTCTTACTCCCTCAACTTGCTAATTGTTCAAGAATCAAAAAACAGCCGTTTTAGTGTGTTAACTGTCAGTCATGTTAACCCAGCCACTGGGGTGGGTACAGACGAGCCAGTCCAACTCGGTGCTAGTCCCAAGCCAGGATAAATGAGGAGGGTAGGTGTCAGGAAGGGTATCTGGCCATAAAATCCAGCCACAACCGAATATGACAATGACTTTTATCATAAATCGGATAGTGCTAGGGTGTCCCCCGTTAGGTGATGCACAGGGGCCTTGCCTGCCACAAGAAAAATGGGCAATGGCTACTGGATAGTCGGTGATTATATATCAGTTTTAAGTTTGGTCAGTATTGTTTATTTTTTGTTTTCTGCAATCGTAAAGTGTGGGCGTTGTTCAACGCAAAGAACACGTTTAATTATAAGATGCCTTAGAAATGTGTTGTTATGTTGTGGCGTCATAGACCACAAGACAACAGTGGCATCGTGTGCAAAAGTAAACAAAAGAGATGAATGGTGAGGCTGATTGGTTTGGTGGTTAGCTTTGAGATCTCTCTTTTATTTCAAATTTTGTGGGTTGTAAGTCTGGTTGTTTTGTTGTTTAAAGTATTGAGTTGGATTATACTAGGACCGAGGAACATGAACAGGTAGACAGATTGTACGATTGTTGCATATTGGAAAAATTAAGCTAAGAGAATATTCGGTCAGTGCCCCTGGTTAAAAAAGCAAGCCCAAAGAGGAATAAGACAAGTGTGGAGAAGGAAGGGGGTGGTAGCCTTTAGGGTTGGAACTTTGAACATGGGGATGATGACTGGAAAGGGATGAGAGGTAACAGATCTGACGGAGAGAAGGATAAAACCCATTTCATATATGCGGAGTAGATGGAGGAGCAATAAAGCTAGCTAGAGCTAGGATGTGGATATTAATTGCTTAATATGGGAGCAAATAAGGAAGGTAGAATGGAGTGGGAATAATTCTATACAAAAAAGCCTAAAACAGCATAATAAATGTTAGAGTACAAGTGACAGAGCAATAGTTGAGAACTGTGCCGAGATGGAAAAAAGTCTACATCGTGAGTGCTTTTGCCCCTCAAGCAGTATGTGATGAAGTTGAAAAAGTTGCAATTTGGGAGACAAATGGACGAATGGTTGAATGAAATACCAGAAGAGATTAAATATTGGTGGTGAAATGAATGGACATGTAGGAAGGACCAGACAAGTGTATTGAAAGGGTGCATGGTGACTAGGGAGTTGGAGAGAGATATGACAAAGGAGACTGAGCAGTGCCATTAGAGGTGTATGCAAGTAAAGGAAATACTGGAGAGGTATGTGAGGTTGGTCCAAGATACAGTAATACCCAGAACTTACGCAAGGTTAGGTTCCAGACCCCTTCACGCAGGGGGAAGTTTCGCCTAAGTTTGGCATGGTCTCTAAAAATGCTAAAAAAATGCTTTTCTAGAGTTTGAACACTAAATATGACCCTAATCATGCTCCTTAAATATCAAGCTAACTTTTAAATGAAATTAAACTTACTGTAATTTCATTTTAATGTTAGCTTAATACATTACCCATGGGAAAAAAGAAATTGTGTCTGTGAAGATTTACATAGGTACAACATAGTTCTTCTTTCCCCCTTCTGACCAACCAATCTATTTTTAGAAGTCTTCTCAACCACTTTGCTACCCTGACAATGAGAGAGAGAGAGAGAGAGAGAGAGAGAGAGATAGAGAGAGAGAGAGAGAGAGAGAGAGAGAGAGAGAGAGAGTAGTCTTTATGTAAGTATCAAGCTTACTTTTAAATGAAATTAAAGATACTGTAATTCCCTTGAAAAGTAATATGTATTACGCTTAAAAATGAAATAAATGGTTGGTAGAGATAGAAGTCTGTGAAGACAGAGAGAGAGAGAGAGAGAGAGAGAGAGAGAGAGAGAGGAGAGAGAGAGAGAGAGAGAGAGAGAGAGAGAGAGAGAGAGAGAAATTATTATTTTTATTAGTTTATGTTAATTAATTTACACACAAAAGCTTGAAAACTATAAATTTGCGTAAAAAAATTTAACAAACACCTTTGCAGGGTTTCTTCAGGATTCAAAAATATTGCCTTTGCGATCGTGTGTCTGTGAAATAGTCACGTATGATAATTAGTTAGGTTCCAATGAAAAGTTTGCGCTATTGTGAATTCATGCAACTCATATCACGTAAGATTGAGGTATGTATTACTGTTATTACTATATGAAGGAGCAAAAATGCAGGTTAGAAGCAGTGTTGGGTTTAACTGAATGGATAACGGTAGTGGTTGGTTTTACGTCAGTAATCTGCTTTAAGTCCATATCATTTTGACCAGATTATGGATGTGCCTGTCACAAGGGATAAGAAATCCCCCAATCCCCTGGTGCATGCTGTTTGCTGATGATATTGTGTTATGCAGCACCAACAGAGGGGTAGTGGAGTCAAAACTAGAACAATGGAGTAGTGAACTGGAAGACAGTTTAATGAAGATCAAGACTTTGAGATTAGTATGAAAGGGACGAAGTTAATAAACAGAGTACAAAAATTAAGGTATCTTGGTTCAACAGTAGCTGATGATGGAAATTTGGATTTACAAATAACAGAGTGCAGGCTGGATGGAAAAATCGGAGAAAGATGTCACAAGTCTTGTGTGACCGCAGAATCAACATAAAGGTTAAAGGAAGATTGTATAAGGCAGTAGTGAGACCAGCTTTTGATATGTATAGAGCAGCAAAAAGGGGTGGTACAGTGAGACCAAGAGAAAAAAACTGGATGCAGCAGAGATGTAAATACTTAGCTGGATGTGTGTGGAGTAACAAAAATGGACAGGATCAAGAATGAAAGAATAAGAGGGACTACTAAAGTCTCAGAACTATCGAAGGCGGCCCAGGATAGAAGACTGCAGTGGTATGGCTATGGGATGTGATGAGAAGGGATGTGACGCATTTAGGTAGGAGAATGATGCAGAAGGAGGTGCCTGGTGGGAGAGGAAGAGGAAAACTGAAGTGAAGGTGGATAGATGTAATTAAAGATCTTAGAGACAAGCAATTGTCATAGGACAATGTGTATGACTGAGCCAGATGGAGGAAAGCTGTCAGAAACATCAACCCTGCATAGAAGTGGGAAAAAATGCAGAGAAAGAATTGTCAAAGTTGTTTTGTATGTTCTATTTCCAGTTCATGGTGTTACTTGTGCATTGAATACCGACATTTTTTGTCCCTTTACCTGTTTATTTATTTAAGGTATTTTCTGGCATTTTCCCCTACCTCAATGTATTTTATTTTCAATCTGCATCCATTTTCACTCCTCAATTTACAATCGGCAGCTTTCTTGTAAACTGACGAACACTATTTTTCTGTGTTTCATTGTACATTTTTTCTGGTTTTTTGCTTTTTCTGTTGATGATGCTAGACACATAATATTATGTTCTGAATAGCTTTGCAAGCCTCATCACAGTTATATCTAAACATGACGAGGATCCATATCTCTTATGTAGGTAGCTCTTGCTGGGGCTAAAGAATGTTTCCCAAAATCATCTCCACTTGTAGTGAGTAGTGAACAAAGCAGTGGAACTACTAGTATGAAGAGTTCCTACCAAAAACACCACAAATGCTTCTTAAGAGATCAGTATTTCCTCTTCTTAGGAGTCTAATCAGCAGCTCCTGACCTTCAGGAATTTTTCCTGTGCACCTACTCAAATGAACTTTCACAGGACAAGCCTCCAGCCATGCTTCCAGATCCTCAACATTTCCTTACAAAGAAATTGAGTCAAGAAAACCAGCTAAAGGAGTTGTGATTTTCAGCAATTTAGGAGCAAATGTAAGACGATCTTTATCATCTCAATGTAGAAACTTTACTACCACCCTTGGCTCTTTCTGTCCAGTACAATAAGGAAACTGCTCTCTTCATGTGGTGTCATCTTAATAATGATGACAACACTAGTAAGGTGAAAAGAGAGCAGAGACTCCTGACATTGCTCAGTTGGCATTTTCTCTATGAAGAATGATTTTCATGTTTTTTGAAGCACAAGACCTAACCCAAGCCTTACCCTCAACTTGGAAAGTAGTACAAGCAGTCCCCGGTTATCGGCACTCCGGTTTTATGGGGCTTGTTTAACGCCAAGAGTCACCTGGTGATTTTCGGCACCGAAATGCACCAATTTCCAGTTATTGGCGCCAATAATACAGTATTGGCCCTAATTCATACCTAATGGAGGCGCCATTAACCGGTTATCAGCGCTGATAAGCCCCAGCCCCAAAAATCAGCCCAAATTGGTAACATTCACTTATCATCAAGCCATCGGAATGGAAACTGCCAATAACCAGAGACTGCCTGTAGTATATATTTTTACAGGAGTCTCTTAGTACTCAAGAAACAAGTTGACCTCTCATGTATAGATGGGTGAGAATACCAGAAATAACAAGGATCAATTAACATGACTGGGAATGCACTAGTGTCAACTGTGAACCTTGTAAGGAAAGCAACCTTAGAATTGCTAAACAGTAACCAGGACCACATCAGTAGTAGTAGTTATGGGTCGAGGCAATGCCTTTGCAACGGCGCCTCTTAGTCTTGGTATTTTTTTGTTTTTTGTTTGTTTATTTGTTTAGCTCTTTCCTTTTTTCTCTCTTTTTTTTCCACATCAAGTATATGGTTTCTTTTCTTATTTCGTTGTTACCTGAAAATAGAAATTTTTCCCACTACGTCACTTTCCTTCTCTTCATAGGGTTGTTGTAGCCCTATTGCTTTAGAAAACCCGTTCCAAAAAATCTATATATGTATCACAATATAAAAGGAAATGAAATATGTCTTCTACTGCATCATTGCAAAAAGGACAACAGGTGTTCTCCTTCTGGTGCCTTTTTGCTATATTTAAATTAAGAGAGTTGGTTCTGGCTTTGAGAGGAGGACTGAACCCATAGAGTTGTCATAAATTTCTTCGTCTTTTATTTCTCTTTTCCACGTTTTATATATGTTCACAGTCACTTTATTTTCCAACTCTTCTTTCCACCTCTCTGTGTCCCATATTCTGGCTTTGTCCTTTATTTCTGTTCTGGACATTCCTTCTAATTTTCTTAAATTTATTTTAACTTCATGCATGTACTTTTCCACAGTTTTCCACCATTTTCTTTTCCTTTTCTTGCATATCTGTAATTATTTTCTTCAGTATCTCTTTCCGTCCATTTAAAGTATTATTTACATAGCTTATCTTCCCATTCATAATTCTACTTTTCATTGAAGAAGCTCCTATCTCCCCCTTAATGTGGCTACTACTGTACTTCTAACATGCCCCTAATATTTTCCTATATACCCCATTCTCTATTCTTTGTAATTTTTCTATTTCTGCGTCTGTTAGATTAACCACATTGGTTCCGTATAAGATTGATGGTAGAGCTATGTTTTTCCAGAATGTTTTCCCTATTAGAACTTTGTTGCAGCTTTTTTCTATTACGGAGTAGGTTTAGGTTGGCTAACTTCTGTGCTTTATTCACATTTCTTTTTCTGTAGCTTAAACAGATTTCTAGAGTCATTTATCTTTATTCCTAAATATGTAATGTTCTCCCTCACCTTTATGTTCTCTATCTCTTCTGGTTTATCTTTCATGTTGAAAATAATGATGCTGCTTTTCTCTTTATTTATTTCTAGCCCACATTTGTTCCCTATATTCTATTAAAATCTTTATGTTTATTCTTGCTTCTTCTATATTACTTGCTAGAACTAATCCATCGTCGGCGAAGAAAAGTGTCCCTATCTTTACTAGTTCATTTTCAAATCCTGTCCCTTCCTCCTCCATTTTCTTAGTTATTAAATATGTCATTAGTTTGAAAAGTGAAGTAGAGCCTGTGCAACCTTGCCTAATCCCACTTGTAATTCCCATTTCCTGTTCTACTCCCTCCCCTAGGTCTATTATTGTGCTATCCCCTTCATATATGTTAACTACTGCCTCTATGATTTTTGGATGTATTTTGAACTGTTTCATAACTTCAATCATGACTTCTCGTTTTACCGAGTCAAATGCTTTACTGTAATCGATAGCTATTACTATTAATGGTTTTCTATTTCCTGTAGCTCTCTTCTACACCATATTGTAGTGTAAGAATGTTATCTTCTATCCTACTCCCTCCTGTAAATCCTGCTTTGCATTCGTGATCTTGTTCTTCAGTCTGAGGTGTGCTTCTATTTCGTCTTTTATCAGCATCATGAATACTTTGTATGATATATTTAATAAAGCTATAGGCCTTAAATCCTTAGCCCTTGGTTTCCTTTTCTTTTCTATCATTTTTGTTCTAGATTTCTTCCAAGATTCAGGCTTTTCTTTGATTTCTAGTTCTTTGTTGTAACACCTAACTAGTACTTCTATACATGTTTTTGCTCTTCATTAAAGCTTTGTAAAGCTCTGGTTTTGTTTTATTCCCATCTGGGCCTGCAGCTTTTTTAGCTTTGAGCTTACTTAGACAAGCTATGACTTTTTCCTTGGTTATCACAGGCTCTTGCATTGGGATTATCTTCCTTTTGCATTCCATCACTAGGTCCATGTGTTCTCTTAGTACTTCTGGGAATCTATAGTCCCAATTCCTTATGATATTCATCTTCTGCTGCCAATTCATTTTCATATTCCATCCTTTTGTCTCTTCGTTCCAGATTTCCTTCCTTTATATTATTTTCGTGTTTGCTGTAAATGGTTCTCCAATAATTCACTAATTCTTCCTTTGTTTCAGCCTCATTTAGCTTGCTTCCCTGTTCATTATATAAGTGTATAGTTTCTTTTTTGGCTTTTTGCTTATTTCTTAACTTACCAATATTTTCCCAGAGCTCTTTGTTTTTGTTTCTTTTTATTTCTTCTGTTATTTTCTTTTCATATATTGTTATCTTTTCTCTTATTAATATCTGCACTTCTTTTTTCTTTTGCATATATTTCTTCTCTAGACTTTCTTTTACGACATTATCTCTCTCATTCCTTTTCTTCCTATTCAGCTCCTTCCTTTCCTTAATACCTTTTCTTATTTCTTCACTGAACCAGGGTTGCTCTTCTACTTTCTCCTCTACTAGCAACTTTCTCCTGTATGTTCTCATTAGCTTGTCTTCTGCTACTTCTTTTATTGATAGGTCCATATCTGTGATTCTGTCAATGTCTTTATCTATTAGGATCTCTTCTAATTTTTTAATAAAGTCATTTAGGTTGTCTTCATCTGTTTTGAAGTATTTTACTTCCCCCCATTTACCCTTGTTGAGATTCTTGTTCTGTCCCTTTGAATGTTAAGTGAATGGTAATTAGGTTATGGTCTGAGATATCAAATTCCTTTTTGTCTTCATCAATTACCATCTCCTCAAAATTTTTGTATAACTTCTCATTGACTAAAGCAAAAATCTATTACGCTTTTTCATCTGCATTCTCTCCCATGTGTATACTCCAGTGCATCTGTCTTCTGCGTTAAGTAGTATTAGCCTATGTTCATTCATCCATTCTAATATTATTTCCCCGTTTCTGTCTGTATTCTGGTGGCCTAAGAAACCTATATGGCCATTGAAATCTCCTAAAATCAGTAATGATTCTTGGTCGTTTATGTTTTTCATTATGTTTTCGCATTCTAGTTTTTAATTGCTTTATCTCTTATTTTTATCCTCCTCTGTATTTCCTACTGATAGGTATAACAATAAAATATGGATAGTATTATTGTATATTTTGCATTTAGCATATAGTAGGTCTTTGCTAATAGTCTCCACCTTGTTTAACTCTGTGCTATCACTGTCTCTATATAGCATCATTAACCCTCCCCCTTTTTTGTCTTTCATCTCCCTCATATTTTCTATTTTATTTATACCTTTACTTAATGCTAACTGTCTAGTTTCTGGTGGGTTTCAGTTAAACAACAAATATCTTATTTTCATTGTCTAAAAAACTTTCTATTTCTACTATCTTTTGTCTAGTTAAACACTGTATATTTATCATATATATTTTGAACTGTATTTCAACTTTTTTTGATTTTGGCTCCTTGGTTAATGTATTATTTTCATCTCCGTTTATTACATTTCTCCTATTGCCCCATCCAGACTCTGAAAATTTTCATTTCTGATTAGTTTACCCTTTCTGATGTACCATCCCTGTTCCCCCCCTTTCTTTCTTGTCTTTGAGTTCCTGTCTCAATATCTTATCCTGTTCTCTTTCTCTGAAGGTTATTGGTCTGGTGCTATGAATATTCTGTTGTATCCTACCTCTTGTTTCCCCTTGAGAATCTTGGCTTTCCCTATTACTGCCCATTTCTCCCTTTCACTTTTCATCTTAACTAAAATAGGTCTTGGCCTAGGTTCTCTGTCTCTATCCTGGTTCCCTGTAGTACTATTATTGGGTGCCTGCATCCTATCATTTCTTCCTAATCTACTTACTTCTACTATTTCAATGTCCCTTAGCCCTAGTTCCTCTTTGAACAGCTTGCTACAGTTTCTGTGTCATTTCTAAGGCACCTAGTTTCATTATTTCCCTCTAAGCATTCCTTGATGTTGTAAATAACAAGATTTTTTATTATTTTTACGTTTTTCTTTCTCCCATAATTCCTTTTCACCTCTTCTCTAATCACTGGGTTAAAATCCTCACTTCTTACTCTCTGTTCAGTGTCTAAGCCTCTTTTTCACTTCCTTTAGCTCCTCACTGAGTTTCATTATAACCTCTTCTAGGGCACTCATCTTGAGCACGAAAGTATCCCTCAGTGTCTTCATCTTCCTGTTCTCAGTTTTCATATTCTTATAAGCTCCATTGCATCTTCCACAAAACCAGTTGAGGCTTTTTTTATTTTTTCTGTACTAGTTTTATATTCTTCCTTACTTACTTTTACGCAGCCGTTGTGAAACCAGCTGTCACAATAATCACAAGCGATGCCATACTGATTCTTTGTTACCTGCTTCTCGCAGATCGCACAATCGTCCGGCAGAGTTTCTTCTTCCGAACCAGAGGTAATGTCTTCCTTGGGATTCTCATCCTTATGCCTATTAGTGATCCTTTCTTTAACCATTTTTGGAAATTACCTACGACCCTGTAACCACTTTCGAAACACTTAAACACTCTTAAAACACTATCCTATCTCAAGCCATGTGCACGACAGTCCACCACAATCTGGTAGAGGCACAGAGTGTTGGTCAACAATTTTTTTAGCATGTACAACATGGGCCTTAGATTCCAAGTGCTCAGGACAAGTGATTTCTCTCTCATCTTCATGACAGAACTTTTCATCGTGACACAAAGACACAAGTTCATGCCTCAAATGTCCCAGTGAAACAGTTCACTTTTACTTGGCATTAGGCAAGTTCCTGAAATGTGTGATTGACATAAAAAAATAAAGCAGCCAATAAGTTATAGACACACCTGCAAAATGAAGTACTTCATCAAAACCACTATATACCATCAGTTACTTCATCACTGCAGTCTCCCACCATCTACATTAGCAGCTAAAGATATAGGAAAAATTAGAGCAAGGTATCTATGTGCAACTAAAAGACCTTGATGACCATAAAATAAGAAAATAATGAGGTTACTTGACATTATGAGATCTACAGTACATAAATTTTATGATAATAACTATGAGTATACATATAATCACATACCCTGCTTTGCCCAGCCAATCAGATGACCATGCGATGGACGGGTAAATCCTGGGATGTCATCCTCTAATTCTTTATACATGTTTAGCAAACTGGAAAAAAGTTATGAAAATTCAAATGGTTGCTCTAATTCTGAGAATGATGAAAAACAATAAAATTAAAATTAAAAGAAACATAACACTTTAAGCAAAGTTCCATCTACCTCTTATTTTTCCTGCCTTATCACCTAGTAGTATCCTAGCCATCTCAAATATACCACTCTTGAACATCTAAAACTTATCTGTTTCTAATTCTTTTATACCTGTAATCTTCTCTGTCGGTAATCCTCATGAGCTATCATATTCATATGTTATATTCTAATTTTGTCTTTCCTCAGATTTACTTGTCCACATTCATAGAGTCTTTCCTCAAGAACAGATCCAACCCTGTAGCCAAATTTTTTTTATTAAAACAATTAATAATAAACTATACTTCAAACAAGTCTCCTTAAAATCAGAGGTATTATCTTGACCCTGAGTGTACACCAACCTCTCTTCTTTGCATTATTTTTATTTTGAATAAACAATCTAACAAACACTTTTTGGAAAAATGCCTTTTCTCAACATAATTTGTCAAATAAAACAATATAGTATAGCATGGCTTGATTTCATGTTGATCCTATTGAAAGAGTTCATCACATATCTGAAATTGTGTATGTTTCCAAAACGAAATAAAAATTTTTTTTATTCCATACCACACCATTACTTTTACAAAGCATAACTGTGCATCAATGCAGTTCCCAGACATGTCTTCCACCAACGAAAGAAAAGTGCTGATAGGTTAATCCCAATGCACAGGTTGCCAGTAGTCTATGGTAATTAAAGGGATCACTCCATGCATACTGTTGTCTATTTGAGGCACACAGTAGAGAACAGGATCAGGAGGCAGGAACTTTGTAATAGTAAAGGGTTTGTATTGACAAATATTATAGCTTCTTAAAAATCAAACTTTTTTCACATGAATAGCAACTAAACCAAGAGAGAGAACCTCAAGCAATTAAGCAGCTCTAATCATCTGCAGATGGTTACACGAGAAATTAACATCAGAACGCAAGGGAAAAGAACGGATTTTTCTAAAGGCAAAATTTCCTCCTGAAGACATGTGATCCCAAGGAAAGAAAATTTGCCTTGTGCATTTTCATAGAAAAAATTATAGTTCAGGTGCTAGTTAAAGGTTAGACAAAACCGTATGATTTTATATGTAATGTCATAATGAGTAGGAGACAACAGATTCTAGTAAAAAAAATTCTTGGGCAAAATAACAGCTACAAGTTATCCTGAGAAACACATGCAGACATAATGATACTTATAATCAAACTATTGAAAGTGAGGCAATAGCCTGGGGATCCAAATGAAAATTGAACAATCAAGGAAGGAACCTATAGTACCATAAATCCCTCACAACATGGAATACCTACTCCCCATAACAGTCTGGTTAAACCATCTAATTATAATACTGTAGCTCCATCCTGAAAGAAGCGTAGAACCTAGAATATGTATGTCTGGAAAGAACACATGAGATAATGATTCACAGAGTTAAACTGAGTTGAGTTTTAACAGCTAAGAAACAAATAGAACTGGAGGTTAATATTAGCTTTAAAAGGGATCCTATTTGCCTGTAGCAAGTTCAAGACAACTGTTTTAAGGCAGTGACTGCACTGATCTTGAACAATCAGAACGGAGCTGAAGCATCCCCTAAAGGAGCAGCATCACGGAGTAATAACATTGCTTCTATACAAAATAATGCTGGAGGGTCAGAGGGGTAAGGAAACAAAAATTCACCAACAGCTTATGACCAGGTGACACAAGGTTGCTGGCAGGGGGCCAGACTGATAACAGAGCCAAAAATAGTACCAAATGCTGGATAACAAAAATAAAACAAAAAAAATGATCCAGAGCACAGAAAAAGCAATGCTGGAGTAGGCAAAACTCAGTGATGACCCTAAAAATCAGGTAGAGGAATCAGGAAGATCCCTAAAGATAAACCTCTCCTCATAATTCTTTGAGTGAAAGAGAATCTGAAGAGTGACTGGAGCACGAAACCAGAGCTGCGGGACGAAGCAGGGCAGCTGATGGCTGATGGATACAGGAAGCTGATATATTAAGGAGAGGGGCTGAAGCCCATTGAGCCACAGGAGACACGAGAATTAACTGAACCCACAGAACAGTGGAGTCAAGTGAGCTGCATGGAGTAAGGGGAGTTTTTGCCAGAGGCAAATTTTTGCAGCTATATTCCAGGAAAGCTGTCATACCCAGGAAAATTTCATTACCCAAGAAATGTTACAAAAAGCATACAGCTGGAGACCGGAGAGCTATTATGTCTGTGAGAGTGATTGGACCCATAAGCCAGGAGAGCCATCTCTCCCAGTAGAGTGGCAATGACCAGGAGCACTGCTGTAGCAAGAGGAGCAGCTACAGCCAGGGTGCTGCTATCAAGTGACAGGCTAGAGATAGGAGTCTATAAATATGAGATAAGTAGCTGGAGACTCGACGGTCAGAAGAGGAGTCTGACTGGATACAAGTGAGTTAAAGAGTAGACAGAAACATGACCTCTGCAGAAATGACTAGTACCAACAGCACAACTGGATCCTGGTGAGCTGTAGGAGCAGGTAGAGGTTTTAAATCCAGGTGCATGCATGCTTAGTACAGTGGAACCTCTGTTTTCTACATAATCCGTTCCAGAACCTCCCACGAAATCTAAAATATACAAAAACCGAAACAATAATTCTCATAAGAAATCATGTAAATACAATTAATGCATTCCAGACCCCCAAAAATATTAACAAAAAATACATTTTATAAGGAATAAACACAGTTTTACATACAGAAAACAATGTAAAATAAATATTAATGACTAATGAAATGAATAAATGAACATTTAACATTACTCTTATCTTTATGGAAAAGACTTGTTAGCATATGGAAGAGAGAGAAGAGGGGACAGGAAGGAGAGGTTACCTCCCTCCAGAAGGACTTCAGGTATCAAGGACCTATTGGGGATACTTCTCTTAGTCTTTTACTAGCACTATCTGAAATTACTTCCCCTCTTCGTTTTTTCACTAGCACCACAACCAGCTTGAGAGTTACTGAACCCGGCACACAACAAAACTGTCCACAGACATTTGTTTCTATCATTTCTTTAAAAATTGCTCAAGTTAAACACGGCATTGTCATCAAACATGTTGGAGACATATTGCAACTTCTTTGTTGGGACGATAATTTTCCACAAAAGTTTTCACATCATTCTACTTTGCAAACACGTCCTTAATCCCTAAGTAGGCACATTATGCCCATTTGTTTTCTGAATTTTTCAAACCAGCCTCTGCTGGCCTTAAATTCACTAACAGCAGCAATTGTTGCATGCATTTTCTCACTGAGATCGGCATGCAACTTCCTCCATATAGCGTTTCTCATCTTTTTTACAGAAGAGCTAGCACTTGGAACTTTCTTTGGCTCTATGATGGCTTACTTAGCAGTTGCTATCTAATAAAAAGTCACAAAAAGCACAAAAACAATGAACACAAAAGCAGAATGGGTCACGAAAGAAGATGGGATGCTTTGTTTGGGCGCTTGACTGGGCCCCAGATGGAGCATTTCCAAGTGTATGAAAACCGAGGAAATGTACGATAACGGACAAAATTTTGTAAAACAAAAAAATTACAAAAACCAAAATGTATGAAAAGAGGCATACGAAAAATGACAAATTTTCTAAGACAATTTGTATTTTTCATAGCTACAAACCTGAGGTCTTAACAATAGGATATCCCTAGTGTTGTGGTTGGCTGTCAAGGGAGTTGGTGCTTGGATCCAGCCCAGACAGGTTAGTTGGTGTTTCAGGCTGTTTGGCTGCTGGTTCTTCTGTTAACTTAAATGAGGAAGGTGCTTTAGATAAGCCTGCACACCCTTCTCGTGATTGGTCTCCGTTGCCGGAGCAGGAGGAGGAAGACATGCAAGAGTTTTTGCCTTCCTTTACAAAAGTTGTCGATCTCATTTGTGGATTCAACAATTTGGAGAGTAGGACTCGGGCTCGGTCGTCTTACAATACTTCCTGCTTGGAAACCTTGCTGGGAGCTATGCAGGATCCCAAGTCATCGTTTCAAATTCCCTTGTCAGGGCACGTCCACTCGGTCTTGTATAAGGTTAATGCCTCTGTTTCCGATCGGGACGGTTCGCTTCGCTCTAGGGGCTCTGCCAAGCTGCTACCCACTCCTCTCACAAGGCATAGGAAGTACTATGCTACAAACTCTGCATATTTGATGTCGCGTCATCTTAACCCAGACGTCATTTGTCTGAAGCAGAGATTGACTTTAGAGCAGGCGAGGTCGGTGGCTCCGTCCTTGTCTCCACAGGATGCCTCAGCATTGGAGTCTACGGCAGCCTCCATATTGCAGACAGTTTCATGGCTGGACTTCTGGTCACAGGTCATTACCAAGATAGCTTCTGACAGGTACCCAGAGGGGTTGGTGAGTGCTTCCTCTCTTGCCAGTTTGTTGCAGTCAGGAGGCAAGGCATTTTCGTATCTGGCTCACCTCAGTGTTAATTTATGGGCTAACCTTCTACTGATGAGAAGAGATGGAAAGATCAGTTGACCCTGTGTCTTTGCTGGCATTGAGGAATGGAGATCTTCTGGAATCACAATTTCTGTTCCCTCGGACTGAGCTGGAGGATGTGATAGACCAGCACCAGGCTGACGCCAAGGGCAGATTAGTGCACCAGGCTGTGTCTAAGTCAGAGTCTTGTCCTCGGAGATGTCCGGCTCCTCCTCCTCCCCCTGCCCAGCAGCAGTCATGAAGGTTGTCGCCTGGTAGGCCGTCAAGGAGTTCGGTTTCGGCAGGGCCTCCCCATTCGTCCCAGCCTAGGTCAGAGGACCAACGTCCCTTTCACTCCCATTCCTTTAAGCCGAGAAGGGGCCCAAGGGGCAGAGGTAAAGGGGATCGTCAGTGGGTTAGGCGCCTCTCCCTCTCCTGTGCCATGGGTGGGGGGTGCCTAGCGGGCCATTGGGCCAAGTGGCAGAGTCATGGGGTGGAGAAGTGGGTGGTAGATATCCTTCAGGTAGGGTATCTACTGCCATTCGACTTCTCTCCTCCTCTTTTGGACAAATTGCTGCTCAGGAGGGTGTATCCTCCAGATTCTCTGAAGTTCTTGGCTCTCCAGGAGGAAGTGCAAAAGATGCTGGACAAGGATGCGATAGAGGAAGTGGTGCGTCCGTCTCTGGGGTTTTACAGTCACATCTTCTTGGTGCCCAAGGTGTCAGGAGGTTGGAGACCTGTGATCGACTTATCCACCTTGAATCACTTCATCAGGAAGACAAGGTTCAAGATGGAGACCCACCTTTAGTGTTGGCAGCTGTGAGGGAAGGCGACTTCATGCTGTCGAAAGACTTGAGGGACACATACTTCCAGATCCCTATTCATCCAACGTCCAGGAAGTTCCTTCACTTCTCTCTCGGAGACAAGGTCTTCAAGTTCAAAGTCCTGTGCTTCGGGCTGACCACAGCCCCTCAAGTGTTCACAAAGGTCTTCTCTCTCATCTCAAGTTGGGCCCATGCTCAGGGGATCCATTTGCTGAAGTACCTCGACAATTGGTTGGTCCTGGTAAGTTCCAGGGAGAAGCTGCTGCGGGACAGAGATCATCTGCTTCAGTTTTGTCTGGAACTGGGCATTGCAGTCAACCAGGAAAAGTCAAACCTTGTACCCAGTCAAAGGATTCTCTACTTGGGCATGGTCATCGATACAGCAGTTGGAAGGCTTTTTCCGTCAGATCAGAGGTTGGAGAAGTTGTGAGAGGCGGTGCTATGGAGGAGTAATAATGGTAGCTTATATTTGACACATCTCCGAGGGTTGCGTGAGAGAGAGGAGAGGGGAGGGAGAGGGAGAGGAGAAGAAGGAGAGAGAGAGAGAAGGAGGAGGAGAGGAGAGCTGAGAGAGAGAGAGAGAGAGAGAGAGAGAGAGCGAGAGAGAGAGAGAGAGAGAGAGAGAGAGAGAGAGAGAGAGAGAGAGAGAGAGAGGTTTAATGGCAGTTGTAAGCGTGTGTCTGTTTTGGCGCTCGCCATGTATATTGGTGGCAAGCGTTGGTTATGAGCGTTGAGAAAAGTGAGTGAGTCTGAGAGGAAAGCCGGTGCTGGTTAGTGTTGGTAGAAGTATTATTATTGGTGGTCAGTTATTTTGTGGTTCTTGAAGCTGTTGGTTAAATTATTGTTGGTATTCTATGTTTGAAGGTTGTTGTGCCTGTGTTGTTCAATTTGTTGTGCTTGTGAGTTTGTTGTGTTGTAGACGAGTTGTTGGAGTTGTGAGTTGTTGTGGTTCCTTGGTGTTGTAGGGGGTGTGTTCACTTGTTTGTGCAGTGGTCTTTTGTTGTATAGTTATTGAATTGTTGTGTGCTGTTGTCCTTGGTTGTTTGTGTATTGTGTTACGACGGCTAGCCTAGCCTAGCTATATATCCACAGACAGTGGAGCAGCACCTCACTGAGTCTGAGGTGAGTACATGTGTTTGTGTTTTAAGTTTTTTGTTTTTTAGCTTGTGTAATCCCGCCACATTATTTTTTGGCACCCAACGTGGGGCTGCTGGTGTGGCAGCTGCAGGACATGGTGTGGTGGGTTGTATGATTTGTGAAGAAAGTGAGTATGGAAGGTTTGACTGAAGTGGAGAGGGTGAAGGAGGAGTTAAGGTTGGAGAGAGAAGTGAGAGGACGATTGGAAGTAGAGAATGAGAGGGTAAAGGTAGATTGTGAGGAGCTAAAGAATGAGTTAGAGGAAATGAGAGGAATGCTAAGGAGTGCGAAAGTGGAAATGAAAGAAGAGGTGAAAGGAGCAGAAGAGAGAATGGTTGAGAAAATGGACGAAAAATTTGGAGTAATGATGAATGCAGTGCAGATGATGAAGGGATTCATGGGAGAGGGAGCAGTAGGAGGTAGGCCTACCGGGTCTTGATGGGGTAAGAGCAATCAAGAGAGTGAAAGAACAAGTGGATGAGAGTACGAGTGACAAAGGGGATTTGGTTATGATAAGTAAGGGAAAGAAGGGGAAGTCACAGGATAAGGATAAACCTGAGGACACGAATAAGAAGGGGGCCGAGGAAAAGAAGAGTACTAAGGGAAAGAAGGCTAGTAAGGATGACAGACAGGATGAGACTAGGACTGGATACGTTGCGGAAAGGGCTGAGAGTGATTTAGATAGCGGTTAGTGGAAAGAAGGGTAAGAAGAGCATAATCAAGAGCATGGATGTTAGTATGGAAGTTGATTTGTTGTATTCTGGCAAGGTTAAGAGGGATGAGAATGGAAGTAGCGAGAGTGAGAGTGAGCAGGAAGTACGAAAGGCTGTGTATATGAAAAAGGTACCCCGATGTGCACAATACGAGGAATATGGTAGTAGGGACATAGGGGACTTTTTTAAGGAATATGAGAAGTATTTTGTGGCTAAGTATGGGGATAACAAGAGAGTCTGGGCAAGAAGAGTTGGGTCGCTTTTTTGACTGGATTTTGTTGAGTATGTATGGGGTAATGATGAGTGTAGGGAATGTGCCTTATGAGAGTGTGAATGCCAGGATTGTGGAATAGGCGAAGAGGATAAAGAGTAGCATTAGATACAGGAGAAAACATGATTTTGATGAGGCAAGAATGAATGTTGGTGAGTCATTGTCAATGTGTGTGCAGGTTGGAAACATTAGCTAGGAAAAAGTTTGGGGACGAAGGGATAAATGAGTGTAAAGAGTTAGTGAGGAAGTTGTTGGCGACTGTGCCTGAGAGTGTATGAGTTTATAAATCTGAAACGTAAGGAGAAAATGAGATGGACGAATGAAAGGTTAACATGGAACGATATTTTAGAGATAGTTGGGGATTACGAGCTAGATAGGTGTATGAAAGAGAGTAGAAGTGTTAGCATCAGGACTGATGTAAGAGGGTATGCCTGAGTTTAAGATATAGGGAGGCAATTCTAGAAGGGCCGAGGCCAATGGCAGGGCAAGTGGTTGACAGGAGTGTGAGAGCAAGTAACGTAATTGTAATAAACCCTAAGAAAGATCGGAGTCCAAGCGTTGCAAGAGTAGGATTAGTTTGTCGTGAAGAAGAGCAGCAGTGTTACAGATGTGGAAAGCCAGGACACAAGAAGAATGAGTGTCGGTGGGCGTTGGGAGCGTGTCTCAGGTGTGGACAAATAAGTCATGTGGTGAGTGAGTGTAAGAAAGATAGGGATATTAAGTGTTACAGGTGTGGGCAGGTAGGGCATATAGTGAGTGGATGTCGGGGTACCCGTGTGACCAAGGTTTGTGGTAATTGTGGAAAGAATGGGCATTATGCTAGGATGTGTAAAGAACTGTGTGTGAAGTGTGCTGAATGTGGAATGGAAGGTCATGTGGCGAGTGTGTGTAGGCAAAAGAGGATGAGTCAGGCTGGGAATTTGGGAAACTAGTGTTAGGGATTCAGAGTTGGGTGGGTCCTCTAGTGTGCGACAGCATGTTCGGGAGAATGCAATGAGTGAATGAGCCGAGTGTCAGTGAACAAATGGGTCTGGGAGATTGACAGATAGTGTTGGTTGAGTATGGAAGAAAGCGGAAGAGTGTAGAGACAAGAAGTGGAAGGAAGAAGCAGGAACAGCAAGGTAAGTGTTAGTGGTAGGGTGCAAATGGTTAATAGAGCATGTAATACTGGGTTTGAGTAAACAGGGATAAGTGAGACCTCAGTGAGAAGGAAACTGAGTAGTAACGAGGTAGTTGATAGGATGGATAAGTCTTTGCAAGAGTTTGACAGAAGTATGGATGAGCTGAGTGGTTTCATAGCAGGAATAGGAGAGATGTTGGGACCAGAGCTAGATGTCAATGAAGTAATGAATGAAATTTGGGAGGATAGTAGTGAGGGAGATAATGGGAGTTTGAATGAAAGTGGTTCAGAAGAAGTGAATGGCGATGTAACTTAGAGAATGTATGAGGGTCCTCAAACAAGATCCAGGGGGCCTACATCCGAGCATCCTTGGGTGTTGCGAAAGGCGATTTAGTGTGGATGCTGCGAGTGTAAGGAGACTTTGTCAAATGTACTGGAGGAGGTAATACAGAGGAGTGATAATGGTAGCTCATATTTGACGTCTCCAAGAGAGAGAGAGAGAGAGAGAGAGAGAGAGAGAGAGAGAGAGAGAGAGAGAGAGAGAGAGAGAGAGAGAGAGAGAGAGAGAGAGAGAGAGAGGAATAAATGGGAGTAGTTTAATGGCGGTTGTAAGCGTGTCTGTTGTGGCACTCGCCGTGTATATGTGTGGCAACCGTTGGTTACGAGCGTCGTGAGAAGTGAGCGAGTCTGAGAGGAGAGCCAGTGCTGGTTAGAGAGTTTTGGTAGCAGTATTATTGGTGGTCTGTTATTTTGTGGTTCTTGAAGATGTTGGTTAAATTATTGTTGGTGTTGTATGTTTGAAGGTTGTTGTGCCCATGTTGTTCAATTTGTTGTGCTTGTGAGTTTGCTGTGTTGTAGATGAGTTGTTGGAGTTGTGAGTTATTGAGTGTTGTTGTTATGGTTCCTTGGTGTTGTAGGGGGTGTGTTGACTTGTCAGGTTATTGTTTTTTTGGTATGGATAGTGATTGTTTGTGCAGTGGTCTTTTGTTGTATAGTTATTGAATTGTTGTGTGGTTGTTGTCCTTGTTCAGTTGTTTGTGTATTGTGTTACGACGGCTAGCCTAGCCTAGCTATATATCCAGCGGACAGCGGCGCAGCTCCTCACCCTGAGTCTGAGGTGAGTACATGTGTTTGTGTTTTAAGCTTTTTTGTTTTTTAGCATGTGTAATCCCGCCACAGCGTGCGACTTCTTGTAGGAACCACATCAGTCAGCAGGTTCTTCTGGGAGTTTTGTCTTCCCTGGAGAAGCTGATCCCTCATGGGCGTCTTCATCATCAGTCTCTGCAATGGAGGCAGGGGAATTCTGGTCTCTGGCAAGGGACTCACCCCTGTTAAAAGTTCCTCTGTCTCTGGAAGTGAAAGAAGACCTTCACTGGGGGGTTGGAAAACCGAAATCTTTTGAAGGGTGTTCCTCTGCATTCTCTCCCACTGGACTTCCTTCTGTTTTCAAGACGCCTCCCTTGCAGGTTGGGGGGCTCATTTAGGTGGCCTCATTGCCTCAGGCATTTGGAGTTTGAAGGACAAACAGCAGCAAATCAATGTCTTGGAGTTGAAGGCAGCCTTTCTAGGTCTGAAGGAGTTTTGTGAGAAAGTAGAGGGTCATTCTGTCATTCTCATGTCAGGCAACACCACAGTGGTCACCAATGTGAACAAATAGGGAGGCCTGGTTTCACGGCAACTTCACGCCTTGACTGTCGAGGTTCACCAGTGGGCAGTGGTTTCCCCTCATTGTGATGATCGCATATTTTTCCCCCATCCCCTGTACCTTATCAGCAACACCCTTAGGGCTCACAAAAATCAACAAGATTATCAGGTTTTCCAAATTAAGACCTGGGCTTCAATTTGATAAAAAAGCATTGTCTGACTGATTTAGGGTACCTGGTCACTTAATAGGCAAACTGGGTGGATGGATAATCATAAAATAATCACTCACTAAAAGATTAAGAAAGCCAGTTTAAAAGATTGTATCTAAATACAGTATAATACACAAATATTAAATTGCATTTTACCTTGGTGGAGGAGCAATGCCCTTCTGAACACTGAAGCATAAGCCATGTGCTTGTTTAACTCCATGATATGGATCTTGACCAAGAATTACGACTTTGATGTCCTCAAGATCTGTATGGTGGGTCCATGAAAATACCTGATCAGCTGGGGGGTACACTGTGGCTTGATTTCTTTTGTTATCCAAAAACTTGCTTAGCTAGAAAAATTCAATATAGGATCAGCAAAAGAATGTATTTCTTTATAGCCAAAATAAATTTTTCCATACAATCCCATTTAACATAATTATCCAGAGTTCATATCACTAAATAGTAAGGACACTTTCATCTTTAGCTTAACAGACAAATGAAGGATGACAGTAGTTTTGTGCATACATTCATGGGAGGAATAAAGGAGCCATAAAGTGGATGAGTATTTCCTTTCCCCCCGAGTTTTTTTTGGAGTTATTGAGGAGACTGTGTCTCAAAACGCGGGGCTTATGGCCTAAAATTATCATGGTGCCCCGACCCCAGGAGAAGAAAATGAAGAGGAATTTACTGATTTTCCAGATGATTCAATCAAATTATGAAATTTTAAATTGGTGCAACTGAATGCTGAAACATGGCTGTGTCGTGCAGCATAAAATTTAAGTGAAGCTCTAGTAGGCAAACCAACCAGGCACAAGATGACCCTAATGGACCAATTCGACTATTAAGTCCGAGTGGTGTCCCTAAATGTGTCCCTAAATGACTGTTTACAGAGTGGTCTTTCCCTCAACCTTGATTTAGTGGAAATTTTATTGAGATTTAGGAGGAAGGCCGGTTAACTGCTGATATCATGAAGGCTTTCCTTCAAATAAAAGTGGGGAGGGAGGACAATGATGGTTACAGGTTTTTTGTTGAAGGAAAAAGACTGTCAAACATGACAAATTTTTAATCAATTAGTATTTTTCATTGCTAACAAACCTAAGGTCTTAACAATGGGATAATCTTCTAGTGCCAGCTGGAAACCAGTTAAAAACAATCGAAGACTGTAATGCAAGGAATCTGTGGCATCTAGCAACAATGCATATACAAGGTAAAGACTGGTCATCAACCACATCTGCATCCTATGTCGCACTTAGTCTTTCTTCCATCCAAGGATTTGAGAGGGGTGGCTAGAGGTGGGCAATCAACGTTAAGACCTCAGGTTTGTTAGCCATGAAAAATACAAATTTATGAAGAAAATTCAATCATTTGCCGACATCATAAAACAAACCAGAAGCATATATCAGTTATAGTTTGGACGTATCGATTTTTACAAAGAAACTCTTCTGCAAGAGCCCACTTTTCTCTCCACGGCATAAGTCACATACTGGTTAGCGCTATAGGAATCCCTGTAAGCGCGAGAGGGTTAAAAATTTATAGCTTACAGCTATGCATGAACACTCCTACAACTGTTTACTCTTACCAAGGTGAAAACTAATCAAGTTATCCCTGTATTAAGGCATGCAGATTTTCTTTCATATTCGTATTCAAGCCTTACTTTTTTCTTTTAATGTGTACACAGTAGATAGGGGTAACATTGGTATATTCACAAGAAGTACAGGGAAACAGTTAAGTACTATACCTAAATATTTAAATATGCATTGAAAAAAGGGATTTTGACGTAGAAAAATCTATTTCTGGGCGAGGAATGATATTTTGCTGTGTTTACATTGGTGTTTACAAAGCCTTCATTACCTTATATAGCAGAGAAATGGAAACTGTCACAGCAAATGGAGATTTCGAAGCAGTTACAGTGGTACCTCGAAAGCTAATACGAAAAATTTTACGGCTCTACATACGAAAATTGCTCAAGATATGAAAGGTTGTTGCTGTAAAGCCCAAGATTCGCCCGGATCACCGATAACAATTTTGAAACTCACGTGCCCCCAACTGAGTACTCACCATCATCCTCCCGCTCTCCCATTGGTTCCTGATACTAGTCACTGCCATGAGATTCTTCTCTCCTATTGGTCAGGCATCCCTCCCATCATGCATCTACTACGTAGCGACGTGCTTCAGCCACTCGGTAGCAGCATTGTTATCGTACGTATGCAGTATTCGTTCGTTCTAACGATTTCGTTTATTAACGTAAATTCTTTAGTGATTTCATTGTACGTAGTATACTTTATCGTGTTGTGTGAGAACTTTACTCCATACGTATACGTACTACATAACATAATTACGTACAATATATACGTAGCCATGGGTCCCAAGAAACTTGAAATTCACGGAAAGAAGAGGATGCTCTCTTTGGAAACGAAGATGGATATTATCAGGAAGTATGAAGCTGGTATGCGATTTGAGGTGTGATCGCCAAGGAATACGACAGAAATCCGTCGACAATAGGCACCATCCTTAAGCAGAAGGATGCCATCAAAGCAGTCTACAACCTTCCAAGGGCGTCACTATTTGTCCAGCAAGAGGACCCATGTGCACGGCGAGATGGAAAAAGGCTTCTTCTTGTCTGGATATAAGACAAAGAAATCGCTGGTGATACGATAACCGAGACGGCAATCTCCCACAAGGCCAGCGTTCAAGAGGAGTTCTCTAGCAGCGCCGAGGAGGAGGAGGACGACCCTATGACAATGGCAAAAATTAAGGATGTTCTAGCTGCTTTTCATAAAGTGCAATCATTTGTAGAAAAAAAGACACCCCGAAAAGGCTTACACAGGTCGTATGCTTGCGCAGTTCGATGACGTTTGCCTGAGTCGTTTCAGGAACATTGTGAAAAGTAGGCAGAAGCAATCTTCCTTGGATAGTTATTTTTTAAAGAGGCCTTTAGTACTAGCAGGAGTAAGCAAAAAGGAAGAACCAAGTGATACTAAAAAGCAGAAAGTTGAAAGTGGCGAAGAAGTTGAAATTTGTTAGAAAAAAAAAAAAAGTGTTAAGTATCAAAAAAGTAAAAAAAAAAGAAAAAAAAAAAAAATGTTAAGTATAAAAAAGTAAAAAAAAAATGTAAAAATCAAAAAAAGAACACAAAAATATTTTAATTTTAGTTTTTTGTAAAGTTAATTGTTTTACAATTTTGTTAATGTGTTTCGTAAAGTTAAGTGTACTTACGTATCTGCCGTTTGTTCTCCTCCTCAGTTGCCACTTTTGGAGATAGCCTCACTCGAAAGGTAAGCTTCACATTTTACTACATACGTACAGTATTTCTTGTATACCATGTACACTAATACACTTGATTTACAGGTTATATTAGCAGTACGTATTAAGTTAGGTATTGAATGGTTCAAATTGTTGTAGTATTTCATTGTTTATAGGTCAATTTAGCTTTTTCTGGGTTTGACCTGTGTCGGCCGGTGAAATGGTCCCATAGCACGCATTTCTAGTATAAATAGATTCTAAGAGAAAAAAGCTAAAAAGGAAGCTAAGTTACTACCCTCAGCTCAATCACCAAAGGGCGTCGGTATAAGCACTGGGTGGGGTGAGTGGAGGCCACTATCACAGGACTTCTGCCAATTAGAAGATTCCTTTCAAAGTCCCTCACAAGGCAAGAGCTCTTACAAGGACTACTACATCTACATTCCGCTCACTACTACTACCACCACCCACCCCCGGATCTTCATTCCTGTAATTAGCGCATTGCTTTCCGCACGTGTCTCTCGCTGCTCTCCTTTGTGTAGTTTTGTCGAAGCCATGTCTGCTGCAGAGCTCCCACTTCTTCATCCAAGTTGAGTATTCCATTTTACGTTTTGGATAGTTTTTTAGCCCTTTTTGTCACCTTAGTTCTCGTGAACCAGGGTGACGCTATCTTCATCCGCCATACTTGGGTACATCATCAGACACGTGCGTTCTTTCCCTTTGTTTGGTTATGATTAAATTTACTTCATGGTTAAGTTTTAACTGTTTTTACCGCTTTTTTGTATTACCGTGCATTTTCATAGCTCTGTCATATCTGGAGTTCCGATTTATACGTTATCTATTTATACGAACCTAGCTCTCACTCGCTCCTGACATCCTCTGGGGTCGCTAGTTTATTGTTTATTTCGCCTTTTCTAGCCTTTGGCTTTGTCTTCAGTTCCTCAGGAGCGTGTTCGTTCCCCTTCGTATGTATTCTTTATTATGTCTTATTATATGTGTATAGTGTATTTGGACTTCCAGTTAGCCTATTGTACGCTAACATTGTAGAGAGGGCGATTCCTCTCTCTCTCTCCCTCTCTCTCTCACGTTTTTTATGCATGCATGCTCTATTGTTTTTTCGATGTTAGCCAGCTATGCACTCGATTTTTTTGCACATTTATGATATTCATATCACTGTGAGGTTGGAAGTTTTGCTCTCCTTCCCTGGCTTACCCGACCAGACCTAGGCTAGGTTTTGGAAGAAAGGGCAGGTGTCCCTACCCCTTTACCCCTTAGGCCCTCCATTATTGCCCCCTGCCTGTGCTACGGTGCTCGCTGGAGACGATCCAGGATTGAGAGGCCCTCTCTTGTCATGTTTGTTGGGCCTAACTACCTGACCAGATCGAAAATTTCGATTTTGAAGGGTTTTGTTGGGTTCCTTTCGTCCACGTCATGACGTCCTTGGAGGCCTAACTAGCCTACCTAACCGGATCCGTACCGATCTCGGAGGGTTAGGCTAGGTCCCTGCTGGGTATATCCTTTTCCCCTTATTGTTCCTCTTTGCAATTCTTCCAATAATTCCTCATCATTTTATTATGCTTATTATGTTTGTTTTGTTGTGTATTGCCTTGGCCTTGCCTCCTTTAGGGTGCCAGTTGGCCTACCGTCTTCTGCTCCCTGAAGTAGTAGGCTAGCACAGCTCCTGTAAGGTGGTGACCACTGATCGGTTGCTGTGGCCAGGCGTTCACGACTAGTCCACTCCCCTAAGACGCCCCCCTCCCGCCCCCCCAGCACCGGTCCTGTCCAGCGCTGCCTATCTAGCTCACGGTGCAAGTAATCCTACCAATGAACGACCACTAGAGTATCTATCTGTCCCGAGGGGGGGGGGGGGGGGGCAGGGGGGAGGGGGGGGGGGGGGGGGGGGATTGGTTGGAGGGGAGTGGTTGTAATCTCCTTATTTATGTCTCCAGGCCCGTACGTCCCGCTGTCAGGTGGGGTCTACCATCACACCAGCCAGTAGGCTATGCACTGGATTGTACGTTTTATTGCTCCGCGCTCAGTTGTTCTTTTCTCCCTGTTGTCTCTCCTCCTCCCCACTCACATGGGGCAGATTTGGGCTCAGTTGTGTTTCTAGTCACCTTAGAATTGCTTCTCTCCCTCCCGATGCAATCAGGTTCAGGCCTAGGTCTTACCTTTTCCCTTGTTCCGCTCATATCAGCCCGGTCTCTGCCGGTGTTACTGTTATGATAACGGGATTATTAGACTCCGGAGTGGGCCAAGCCTTTAAGGGATTACACCAGATTTATTAGATGTTATTCATATGTATATAGTATATCTCCGGATAGGGTTCCGAATTAGTGTGGTCTACCACCACACTCGCCAGGTCAAAAATACCGGAGTTTATCGTACCGTTGTTTCCGTCGCTCAGTTTTCCGTGTTCCTTGCTATCCCTGTTCCCCATTTCGGTGGGGACAGTAAGGGGCCCAGATATGCGACTACATTAATTGTTGCTTTTCTGATTCGGTACGGTCAGACTCAGGCTTAGGTCTTACCTTATCCTCCCTGTTCTGCTCGTATCAGGCCCCATACACTGGTTATAGCTTTACCATCCCAAAGACGGACTCCAAAGCAGGCAGAGACACCTACATATAATAATCATTTGACTTTTCAACTTACAGATAGGTTTGCTGCCAGGTAGGTAGGAGGTTGCTCAGCCACCCTGATCAAGCCGTACGGGTATGTGGTCTGCAGGTCCCATGCTAACTGCGCCATCCCGCTAGATGACTACCTGGTCTGGCACCCGGACCCCTGCACGGTGTGTTATGAGATGGTTGGCATCATCTCAGACGAGTCTGTAAGTAACGTTCTCACCTCGTCGTTTCCGTGAAATTTCTGATATACATCAGCTTTATGAAATTTCTATGACACGCAATCCCCCGGACGGGATCCTAATTCAATTATTTTTTTTACAGACTAGTTTGGCTCTCCGGGCGGAGACCAAAGCGTCCCTGAAGTCCTGGGTGGGAGGATTCGGCAGGAACTCCAGGGCCGAAGAGTCTGTGCTCCCTTCTTTACCCAGGAGCTACAGCTTCGACGGCAGTTCCTGCGTCAGTGGCGGATCCAATCATCGAGGGCATCCGGCTGGAGACGCTACCCCTCCCGGAGGACCAAGAAGGCCTGTGTGACCTGGTGGTAGAGGAGGTTGTGGCCATCAGCCTCCACCACGAACCGATGGCCACCGAGGATTTGGAGGTAGGTAGGAGGTAAGTGAGGCAGGCAGTCTCCCCTTTAGCCCCACCCCTTCTTCTTCCCCTTCCTTCCCGGGCTTTTCTTCTAAGTCCGCCCCCTCTTGGGATAGATCGGCCTCGGTCATCCCTAAGGTTAAGACTTGGAAAAAGAGATCCCTTCCAAAGGGATCCAAACCTGCTCCGGCAGGTTCTGCAAAGTCGGCTTCGGCTCCCAAGCCGTCGACCTCTACTTCCAAGCCTTCCTCTTCCAAGGCTTCTCCCCCACCCAAGGGGTCGAGAGCCAAGACCTCCAGAGCTAAGCCGACGGAGTCCGGCTTTGACCAGGAGGCATTTGCAAATCTCCTGATGTTGAAGGTGAGCGAGGTAGTAGACACCAAACTTGAGTCGGTGTCCACTCGACTCGCATCAGGCCTGGAGACCTCGGGTCAGTCAATACTATCCCTGACCCAGAGGATCAGAGCCCAGGAAGAAGAATTAGTGACTGAGGGAATCCTCCAGTCCGTGGGAACCACGGCACAGACCGTGAAAGTACCGTACACATCAAAGCTGCCACCATTTGACAACAGTAACCCGTGGCGATAAGCTTTGCATGCCCCACTAACAATTGAAGGTTGCAGAACCCGGCCGGTAGAAGACTGAGTTCTTCCCGGAGGGCCTTCAGTTTCCATTCCCAGGTTACGCTAGACTAGCAGAAGATGCGCTTAGTCAGGGGTAACAAGGTCCCGAAAGAGACCGTCATCTACCCTAGGGACCAGCCCAGGCTGCATGGGTCCGCACCCTTACGGAATGGGAATGCGTCAACACAAAGTTGACGCCCCATAAAGGTTGCTTCACAATGTTTGTGACCCCCACGATGAGTTCCTTCTCCTTGCACTTCAAAAGTGGCGGAGTTGACTCTACGAGTGGCAGTAGAGGACAAACCCATACCTCTATTAAAAGAGACGGAGGCTACCTCCTTACTCTTCCCCGGAGAGTGTGCCTCCGCCCTGTTCACCGAGAAGCTACCTATAATTCTGGACCCCTTGGTCAAAGCAGAATTCGAAGCGAGATGCAGACTGAGTAGGTCGATTAACTCAGTCAGCTTGGCTGAGTTGATCTCTACGACGTTCGCCAATGAGGCTCTTTTTCGAGTCCAAAGAAGTCTCTATTACGTTTACAGGCCTTCCAGTCGGACCTGTATGACTTTATTGTGGCTGGGCAAGCCTGCAGGAAGCATGTCTTTGCGAATGCTTCCATAAGGCACGAGCCAAACAGACTTATAAAGGCTTCAATTTGGGGCGCCTACCTCTTCCCTGAGGATGCGGTTAACAGCGTCCTCAGTGAGGCGGCTAGAGCTAACCAGAACCTTCGTGTCCGTTGGGGACTTCCTTTCAAAGGAAGTTTGAGACCTCTGGACCACAATCTAAACCTAGGAAGAGGCCGAGAAAATTCCATCCTTACCAGCCCTCTCATCCTCAGACGGTTGTCGAGGCGGTCCCTGTCTCCCAGGTCGGCAAGCCTTCAACATCCAAGGCTCAGCCACAGCAGCAGTTTGTCTTGGTTCAGAGTCCTCTGCTCAGCAACCCTCAACCTCAACAATCTTGGTAGTCTCCCATCACCTTCAACGCCTCCTACGAGTCGCGAGGAGCATTTTACGGCTACAGTAGACATGCTGGGAGTAGCAGAGCCAGAGGTGCCTTCTGGCAGAGAGGTGGCTCTAGAGCAGGGGCTTTCATGGGGAGCAGAGGAAGCAAGACTGCAACCAACCAGTGAGACCCCGCAGGTGGGCGGGAGACTATATCTCTTTCGGGACCATTGGACCTTCAGTCCATGGGCCCACAGCATTATTTCGAAAGGTCTAGGGTGGAAATGGGAGAAAGGGTTTCCTCCACCAGCAGTTTTCACTAGACTCCAATGACAGACCTACTAAACTATGCCAAATATCTCCAAAAGAAGGCAATAAAGAAGGTCAAACGCCTAAAGTTTCAAGGACATCTGCTCAGTGTACCAAAGAAGGACTTGGACAAACAAAGAGTGATTCTGGACTTGTCCCATCTCAACTCATTCATTCAATGCAACAAGTTCCGCATGCTGACCGTCTCGCAGGTGCGGACCTTACTTCCCCGTGGGGCCGTCACCACCTCTATAGATCTTACAGACGCTTACTATCATGTTCCGATAGCAAGAAACTTCTCTCCGTACCTAGGCTTCAAACTAGGAAAACAAGCTTACTCATTCAGTCATGCCATTCGGGCTCACATAGCGCCCAGAATATTCACCAAACTAGGAGAGACGATAGTTTCAAGAAACTAAGAGCTCAGGGGGTAACGTTAGTAGCTTACCTAGACGACTGGCTCATTTGGGCAACCAACGACGAGGAGTGTCGCAAAGCAACAGCCAAAGTAATAGAATTCCTAGAGTATCTAGGTTCCAGATAAACAAGGAAAAATCTCAGCTCATTCCGGCGTCCCGCTTTCAATGGTTGGGAACCCAATGGGACCTAAACTCGCACAAAACTATCTCTCCCATCCAAGAAGGCCAGAGAGATAGCGAAGGCGATGAGACAGTTCCTCAAGAACAAAAAGACTTCTCGTCGTACCTAAGAGAGAATTCTAGGTTTCGCTGCAGTTTGCCTCAATAACGGACGTCCTCTTGAAAGCCAGGCCGAAGGATATCAATCGAGTCTGGCGAAAGAGAGCCAACAACAAATTCAGAGACAAGATCTCTCTAATTCCGCCGATATTAACCCTCTTACACCTAAAGGGGTATAATAAAAAATTGCCTCCTGTATGGCGAGGCAGGTCTTGAGTGAGCGCCGAAGTGTAAAAATATTTTTTTTCAAAATATCACAGCACGCTTAGTTTTCAAGATTAAGAGTTAATTTTTGGCTCCTTTTTTTGTCATTGCCTGAAGTTTAGTAAGCAACCATCAGAAATGAAAAAAAAAAATAACTATCAAATATAAATAATGCGATATATGATACAGCAAAAACAAAATTTCATATATAATTGTATTCAAATCGCGCTGTGAGCAAAACCGTTAAAGCTAACGAGTTAATTTTTTTCCGTTGTATTGTACACTAAATTGCGATCATTTTGGTATATAACATACTGTAAAACGATCAAAGCAACACAGAGAAAATATATCACAAAATGATGCATGAATTTGTAACGCGCAGACGTAAAAAAATGTTTTTCAAAAATTCACCATGAATCTAAATATTGTCTAGAGACTTCCAATTTGTTTCAAAATGAAGATAAATGATTGAATATTACTATAATGTAAGAGTTTTAGCTTACAATTGCAGTGTTTGACCATTTCGGAAGTTAAAGTTGACCGAATGTAAAAATTTAAAAAAAAAATTTTTATATATGCAAATATTTGAAAATGATTCTACATGAAATTGCGCACATTTCCATATATAAAACTCTATGAAAAGCCTAATATGAAACGGAGCAAATATAACAATAATGCGATGTACACATTTTGGAGATTTGCGGCGGAGAATCCACACGCAGAGGGAAGAAAGTTTTTTTTTTTTTAATTCACCATAAATCTAAATATTGTGCTAGAGATTTTGAATTTGTTTCAAAATGAAGATAAATGACTGAATATTACTAGACTGTAAGAGTTTTAGGTCACAATTGTGTTTTTCGACTATTCGGTAGAGTCAAAGTTGACCGAACGTGGTTTTTTTTCTATTCATTGTGATTTATATGCAAATATTTCGAAAATGAGAAAAGCTACAAACCTTCAATAATTTGTTTTTGTTGTATTCTACATGAAATTGAGCACATTTTCATATATAAAACTTCATGTAACTGGCTAATTTAAAATGGTGTAAACATTACGACAATCGGACAAAAAAATTTCTGATTTTTTTCTGAAGAGTTGCCGCGCAGACGTAAGGATTTTTTTTTTTTTTTTTTTTTCATAAATTCACCATAAATTGAAATATTGTGCTAGAGACTTCCTATTTGTTGCAAAATGAAGGTAAATGATTGAATATTACTAGACTATAAGAGTTTTAGCTTACAATTGCGTTTTTCGACCATTTTGTTAGAGTCAAAGTTGACCGAAGGTTGAAATTTTGGCACTTATCGTTATTTATATGAGAATATTTCAAAACTGGATAAAAGCTACAACCATGGGTTGTGTTTTTTAGTTGTATTGTGCATGAAATTGCACACATTTCCATATATAAAACTTTATGTAACGGCAAATTTAATATGGTGCAAACATTATGACATCGCACAAAAAATTTATCGGAAGAGTTACCGCGCGGACGTAAGGAAAAAGTTTTTTCATAAATTCACCATAAATCGAAATATTGTGCTAGAGATGTCCAATTTGTTGCAAAATGAAGGTAAATGATTGAATATTACAAAAATATAAGAGTTATAGCTTACAATTGCGTTGTTCGACCATTTCAGTAGAGTCAAAGTTGACCGAGGAGGTTGAAATTTTGGAAAATCGTTATTTATAAGAAAATATTTCAAAACTGATAAAAAGCTACAATTATGAGTATGTTTTGGTTGTATTCTACATGAAATTGCGCACATTTTCATATATAATACTCCATGTAATGGCTAATTTAAAATGGTGCAAAAATTATGTCAAAGTGATGAAATAATTTCTGAGATGTGTCACTAATACTTTTTAGTGCGATAAGAAAGAAATTTGCGCTTGCGCGCCTGCGTAACGATTGTAAACAAAACAACGCCTTGATCCGTGAGCTCCCAGCATCCCCCAAGGCGCGTGATTCAAAAGTTTTCGGCTGGTAGGCCTATAAGTATTTTTCCGCGAATTTTTTAAAAAAACTTTTTTATGTCGACATTTAATACGTCCAATCGGCACCCGGGAGACAATTTATCTCGACGTTTAATACGTCCAATCGGCGTAAGAGGGTTAATGAAAAGGCTCCGTCCGTGGACGGAACGCCGGAGCCTTTCCAAGTCAGTGCCACTGCAATTTCCTCCGCCGTCTCTGATAGTCCACACGGATGCCTCTCTGAGCAGTTGGGGGGGTTACTCACAATACAAAAAGTTCAAGGAACGTGATCGAAGATGTTCCGCCATTTCCACATCTATGTCCTAGAAGGCAATGGCCATTTTTCTGACTTTAAAACGTGGCTGGCTCCAGTCAAAAACAGTCAAGTAAGGTTAGTCTCGGACAGCGCAGTGATAGTTCATTGCATAAACAGAGGAAGCTCCAGGTCGAGCAAAGTAAACCATGTGATGATTGCAATTTTCTCGTTTGCGACGAAAAATCGTTGGCACCTGTCAGCTACTCACCTGGCAGGAGTAAGGAATGTCATCGCAGACTCACTATCCAGGACAACTCCGCTGGAGTCGGAGGTCCCTGGACATGAAGTCATTCCACGGATTTGCAATCAAATCCCGGGCCTTCAAGTAGAACCTGTTCGCCACGGAGTCCAATCCACAAACTCCCGTGTTAAGTGGCTCCCAACCTGGACCCTCTAGCTCACGCCACAGATGCGATGTCCATAGACTGGAACAGTTGGGAGAAAATTTACCTATTTCCGCCAGTAAATCTGATGAAAGTCCTGCACAAACTCAGATCTTTCACGGGACAAGTAGCGTTGGTCGCACCCAACTGGCTGAAGAGCAACTGGTTTCCTCTTCTACTAGAATTGAATCTCCGTCCCAGACGGATCTCCTGTCCGGAACCTGGACTCAAGTAGTACAAACTCGGACTGTGTCAGCTTCCTCAAGAATTCTGAGCGCCCTAACTTTATGGACTTCATGAAATTTGCAGCCCAAAAGGATGCTAGTATCGATCCACTAAACATCTTGTTCATAGAATCAGATAAAAGAGAGTCAAAACTCAGAACGGTATGATTCTGCAGTAAAGAATTGGCCATCTTTCTAAAAGAATCAGATGTCCAAAAAGATGACTACGAATCTGGCAATTTCATTCTTTTGAACCCTATTCGAGAAAGGTCTAGCTGCTAGTACCATTACTACAACCAAATCTGCCTTAAGGAAGATTTTTCAGCTTGGCTTTAAGATTGATTTGACAGATTCGTACTTCTCTTCAATCACTCGAGCATGTGCCCGTCTGAGACCAGTGGACCGCCCTCATACAGTCTCCTGGTTTTTAAATGACGTACTTAAATTAGCCTCAGACACTGATAATGATTCATGCTCATATATAACCCTTCTCAGGAAAACATTATTCTTAATGAGCCTGGCTTCAGGCGCCAGAATATCTGAACTGTCGGCTCTCTCTAGAGACCCAAACCACGTCGAATTCCTTCCGTCAGGGTGAAGTGCAACTATCCCCGGATCGGATTCTTGGCCAAGAATGAAGACCCACAAAACAGGTGAGCTCCGTGGAAGATTGTTTCTCTTACGCAGGACGCATCATTGTGTCCTGTCGTCACACTTAAATCCTATCTGGCCAGGACTTCCAAAAGTTTTCAGGTCCCCTTTTTATTAGAGAGAAAGGCAGAACAATTTCCTTAAAAGGTATTAGACAACAAATCCTTTATATTTTTAAACAAGCCAATCCGGATTCAGTCCCACACGTCCATGATATCCAAGCTGTGGCTACCTCGATTAACTATTTTCACAATATGAACTTCGAGGACCTGAAGAAATATACGGGTTGGAAATCTCCGCCGTATTTAATGCCACTATCTCAAGAATCTAGAGCCCTTTAAAATTCTCAGCAGTGGCGGCAGGGTAGCTAGTTCCCCATGAGATGACCAAGTCCTAAAACTCTAGTTTTCTATTGCTCATTCTGCTTAGCCATTTTCCCTTGATACTCATTTCTTCCTACCTGCCTCGCCCGTATTCCCTACCAATCTTCCCCCCGCCCCCCCACCCATGCCGGGCTGGTCTGCTTGCCAGTATGTTGCTGGACTTGTATATAGCGATTGGGACCCACTTTTTGTATTCCTTACCTGTTATTGTACATACTTGTATGTATATAGTCATATTGCTTCAATATACCATACCATTGTATTTTATTACTTTAATACTAGTTGTTAAGTCTTAATTTTAAGAATTCAGCTAAGTTTGCTTGTTTCTTTTCACTGCTTATTAAATCTATTCTTTGGTGAACTTTAAGTTTCATTATTCCTTACATATTTTTGTTTTGTATCTTTCAAGCTTGTATGGCAATTCTCTGTCGGCCGTGAACCCGACCCTCTTTCTTTTCCTGATCCCCACCCTGTAGCCAGTCCAAGCTTGGGTGCGTATTCCAGGAATAAGATGCCAGGCGTGGGTGGTAGTAGTAGCGAGCGGAAGGTAGATGTAGTACTCCTTGTAATGGCTTTTGCCTTGTGAGGGAATTTGAAAGGAATCTTCTAATTGGCAGAAGTCCTGTGATAGTGGCCTCAACTCGCCCCAGTGCTTATACCGACGCCAATTGGTGATCGAGCTGAGGGTAGTAACTTCAGCATTTTTTTAGCTTTTTTCTCTGGTATATTTAGAATCTATTTATACCTAGAAATGCGTGCTACAGGACCATTTCACCGGGCGACACAGGTCTTCCCCAAGAAATAGATTTTTCCTTTCGTCAAAATCTCTTTATTATCAAATTTACTGGGGTGTTTTTGGAGGGCTTGGAACGGATTAGCCATTTTACATGTAAAATACGGTCCAAGATATGAAAAGCTCATGATACGAAGGCCCTCTCGGCATCTCGAACGGATTAATTTCGTATCTCGAGGTACCACTGTACTACCAATGCTAAAATTCATGGCTTGAATAAACTGGGAATATCATAAACCAAGTAGTAATGAATCTACTTATACGGTGTACATAGGCAGGAGCAGCAAAGTGCACTTAGGTAAAAAATGTAATGCATGAAGAAATAGTATGCAGACCAATAGAAAATTTTTAGTTCACTCTGCCTTCTGTTTCACATTATGGTCTCTGCGCCACTATAAAAAAATAATCTTCAATGTAAGGTATTCTGTGCAAAAGCTACATGCATGCCACATGTATTGTCAGCACATCACAAAAAGAACAATAAAAAAACACCTATCAAGGCACCCTCCAAAGACACAGTAAAAAAAGATCTTCAAACATCATTCACCAATCAGTCACATTTCCAATATTGATCACTTTAACCTGGTAATTATTACTGCCAGCTAGCAAAACATTTACATGAATCTCAATGACCCACCATACTAAGCTACAGCAAATAAATACATAAAATATCAGTGTTTCTTTTGTTTAAGATAACCTCACTGACATAAGGAAATAAGACTCACCTCATCAAAGTAAGGTTTTGAAAATTCTTGCTTGAGAGCCATAAACCAACTCGTACCCATGTTGCTATGAAGTGCTGGTGTTTTCTTACTCTGCAGCGTTAATTTCCGGCCTAAGCAGAAAAAAAACATATCAATAAGCAACCATAATATCAATGACATCTAGTAACTATATAAAATTTTGCATTTATCCAATAACAAAGTAAATTACAAGTCTTGACTACAGCTATACCTGAAAAGCTCAAGTACACTTAAAATTCTCTTAAAACACTTCTACAATGAGATAAGCAATATCCTATGCAACACCAAATTCAGTTTCATATTTAAGAACAAATTGACATACACATTACTTTAATGCAATATATTGTTTTACACAAAAATATGATCAGTAAATAAAAAAAATTAGGTGCAGTATTTCTTCAATAACAAAGTAAATTACAACCATCTTGACTAGTTATACCTGAAAAGCTCAAGTATACTTAAATTCCCTTAGAACACTTCTAAATTGAGATAAGCAATATGCTACTAACACCAATTCAGTTTCATATTTAATAGCAAAATGACATACACAACATTACTTTAATGCAATATAGTTTTACCACAAAAATATGATCAGTAAATTAAAAATTTAGGTGCAGTAAGCAAACCAGGTGCTCACAAAATGAGAGCACACCGTCAAAATTTGGAATAACCTTCATGTTCCATAAATACAAACATTAATAATGTAAGGACAGGCTAACCAAGAGACCTATGGTAGTGGTTTCACTCGCCCCAGAAACCATACCGACACCTTTAAATAAGTGAGCGAGCCAGAATATTCTGGCATTTCCATATTAGCTTTTTTCTCTGGTATGTTTAGCAATAAAATTTACCTTAGAAATGTGTGCTAAAGGGACATTTCACTGGGCGACATGGGCCCTTGCCCAGAAATAGATTTTTCCTTCGTCAAAATCCCTTTCTTTGTCTTCCTTAGTTTTTCTCTTGTATCTTAGTATAAACCAAAATTAACTGAACTTCCTTGAACCTGCCTTGGGTTCTTATTTGATCTCTACCTGCTCATCTTTATCACTAGTGCATGACTCTCGGTAGGAATGCAAGTTTGATCCTAATCTAACTTGTCCCATGAATTTTTACACAATATTAACAAAATCTGAATGACATTGTTTATGGTTTACTTGAAAACAGACATACAGTATAACTCTAGTTCTTTATAGTTATCATAATTATTATCAACAATATTCAGTTACGATGAACCCTATTCATATGGAATAAGCCAAAGGGGGCTATTAATTTGAAATTCAAGCTTCCAAGGAAAACGATGCTCATTGAAAGTAAAAGTTAACAGGAAAGAGAAGAGATCAGTTATTAAAAAAAATTAATGAATAGATAAAATGTAAGTATGTACAATTATAAAATACAAGGGGAATTGCTTTAGGTAGTAGGGTACTGCATCCTTGCTTGAACTTTTGAGTTCCAATTTAACACAAACTCTCTCAACTATGAGCAATGCCAAAACTGCTGATGTAGGCTGGATTTGAAAAATTCACCAAAGGGTTTAAGTCCTCCTCCTCCTCTGCCTATGTTCCTCCAAGAGGTCAGAAAGCGGTGAACTGATCAGAAGAATAAATTCTGTAGTAGTCTTCAAGCAGCAGTAAACACAAATCAGATTCTTGGCTGGAAGAACCTGCCACACCAGCAAAGACTGTTGAAGCACTTGCTTTTGGTTCAGAGCTGAAGGACAGTTACCAAAGAAGTAGATGATGATGGGTTTGGATACAGAGTGTCAGGGGTTTGAAGAAGTTCCAAAGGGATCTGGCATGAAGTCCAAAGAATCTGTCATTAATCACTACCTGCCGCATTTCTCAAACTTTTAAAGCCAACTAACGCTAAGGGGCAACAGCTGCGGTCAATATTGGGATTCTCCGTCAGCTCAATGAAGCCATTAAAGATCCTCCTCATCTCTTCACAGCTTGCAAGTCGCGATGCATCATAACTTGCTGTCGCTGTCATTTCAGGGTTCCCTCCTCCATCTTACCAGGGCAACATCAGCTGCTATCTCATTGTTAGACTTTAGCTGGAATAAAAGAGATCAAAATGACAATTTGTCCAAAATTGCATTTTTCCTAACTATACAAACCTGAGGTCCTTTTACAATAGGAAGGTTACTAGCGGCAGCTGGATAGGTCGTAAGCTTTCGAACAAGGGGTTCGGTAGTTAACTGCTTGTCCGACAGGCGCGCGCGCGCAACTGGGAGGTAAACAATCACTTTTGCTTTTGGCCCAAGGAAAAAAACTGCAGAGTGAGGGGTGGCATGATGGTTGGGACTATGTGTAAAAGGACCTCAGGTTGTATAGTTAGGAAAAATGCAATTTTGGACAAATTGTCATTTGTTCCGACACGGCATACAAACCCCTTCGGTCCTTTTACAATAGGAAGACTCACTTCTTGGTGGGAGGAATCTGAGTCTTTTGTGAACAGACTGGTGTTCGCCCAACCTTGGAATGCCTCCCTGGTCGTAAGAGCAAGGGAGGGATCCAAGCCTCTGTCCGATTGATCGGGGTGTGCACCGCAGGATCAATGGTCAGACCTCTGGACCAAGTACTAAGAGAGAGGCAAGCGTATCTCTTCGTACCAGCAAACAAGAACAAGTTCCTATTTGCAACGAGGCAACATAAAGTTATGGTTTGTCTCTTGTTGGCATCCACTTCCCCCCCCTTGTAGGAGGAAGTGGTGGATACGCTCCCATCCCTAGTGAAAAGAAAGGGATAGGATGGGGCTCTGTCAAGTAGCTCACCTGCATCTCGTCCTTATCCAGCAAGGTGATGACCGTATCCCTCTACCCACAGGTAGAGGGGGAGAAAAAGATAGGAAGAGAAGCCAGTCACTCTCTCATTCACTTATCTATTCTTACAGTCACACCAGGACTCGATGCTGTTCAGCCTGCTAGGGTCTGGGTTAGCTACACAACGTGTTGAGCAGCCACCACGGGTCCCAAGGAAAACGATCCAAGGACCTGTGGGCAATATCCAAAAGGTAGAAGGAGGTGCCAGTGGTCTGGTTGTACCAGACCCCTGCCTTCAGTATCCTGCGCCACGGAGAAGTTTCTTGTGTAACTCGAGGGAGTGTACTTCTAGGTCATCTTGGTGCTGACGAAGAGTCTTCAACACTCAGCCTGGGATGTCGAGTTTCTTCAGAAAGCGCGGTCGCGCTTTCACAGGACAAAGCAGCATCTCCTTCGCATCGAAGGCGGTGAAGTCCATTAGGGAGGGGATTGTGAAGGACTCTAACCGATCGTCAGGGACCAAAGGGTTCTGAGTCTTCGCTACGAAGTTCGGTACGAAATCGAGCGTCACGAATCCCCATCCCCTGGATGCTTGACTTCGCAGGAAAAGTCATGCAATTACCTCAGAGGAAAAGAAGGGAATGGTTGCATGACCTATCCCTCTTCTCGACTTCGTGATGTCCTGTACCCATACTGGTCTATCTGTCTGCAGCGAAGTGTCTCACATTCTCCTATCCCCATGCAGTGAAGTTCTTCTTGGTAGTGGATAGGACACCGACACTCAATGGTGGGTGTCCGATGGTATGGGTACTGTGACAAGCCGTTAGGACGAAGAAAAGACTGTTTATGGAACAACCGAACTAAGTCCACAGTGAAGTTCGTAACTGACTTGGGCGCTCTGACAGCTTCGACTGACTGCGTTCGGCAGGAGGCAAGTTGTCCAAGCACCCGAGCAAGTCATGTGACCTTCGCCTTAAAAGGGTTATGCCAAGAGACTAAACAAATAATTTGTTCGTCACCGATGCCAGACGGCGAGGTGATGATTCTCTTAAGGCATGTGCCCAACAGGCGCAAAGTCAATTGCCTTCTAGAGACCAAAGTCCCTGATGCAAGATATCTCATAGGCTAGTTGACTCTGAGCTAAGGAGAAACAACACTATGTGTCGTTGAAAACGAAGGTGTACAGCCTACGTCTTCACAGCTGAATCGAGAGAAGGATCTCAAGATTTCTGAACCTGTGCTACAAAGACTGAGAATGCTAACCGCTATTCATTGCTGTCCGGTGAGTATCATAGTTGCAATGAAAGCGGAGCGCTTTTCAGTAATGAAGACACAGGGAATACTGCCTGAAGAACTGCTTCTCATGGGCTGAACATTTGGAAGTAGAGCTGTCAGGTCGGAGAGTAGGCGATGTCTTCTGACACATCTGTTATTCGTGGGGGCGAACAATGCATAATTGCACACCTGCGAATACGAGATATTTTGAAGACAAACTCAGATGTCTGCAAAAATCATTCGCATTATCGCGGTGCGATGCAGCGGGAGACTAGTACAGACTTCTGTTACCGTGCGGTAAACAGAAAGATGAAAGAGTCCAAGAGATATCTCTGTTGAAAATTCTCGCAATGTCGAAGGCGATGAAATAGAGCGTCACAGCAGTAGATGGTCCTTCATTATTGCGAGAATCCCCGTTAATCAGAGACCTAAGTCCATGATTGTTGGGTAGAGATACGGTTCGGTAGTCAATCAAACCAGGGGAGGGAGAGACGTAACCGACCGTGCATCTCCGAGACCTAGCTGATACTGAGTCTGCTATCAGGCAGTTCAATACGCAGTAGCTCTCGGTGACTCGTCATCCTGAGTTGCCAGGTAATCCCTTCCACGAAGGAATGCGTTCAGCTAGAAACCATCGAGCATAAAGAATACGCTCGAGCAATTATATTTAAACGAAACGGATTTCGGTAAATATAAAAGCTGATTTGGTGTTGTCTGTGACAATACCAAGTATCTAAATCGAACTGATAACTGCTGGGAGGTTGCAGGCAACCCCGAGTTGCAGTTCAATTAAGATACAATTCGTCTCGGTCACAAACCGTAGAGTTAACTACGGTATGCGCCTACCCCCCGGACAATTCAACTGTTAAAAGATCATGTCGCGAGGGTAATATACGTAGTATATTTGTAGGTTCTGTACCACGACCTCCATCCTAAATTCTTTTCCCCTCGAGGAATGAGAATAAGGATTGGAGATCGAGCGCCTTCGTTCTCTAGTCAAGAGAGTGAAGGAGAAGTCTTTCCCAAAGGAAAGCTTCAATGGTGAACAGAATACCGAAGACGATAGTTCAAGCCAAACTGGAAGTTCCCGTCCGTTCTTCTCTATTCCAGGTTAATCGCCTACTGTGAGATACTCTTCTTTCAGCAGCAGTCTTCTTCCCAAATGCTAGAAATTACAGGAATTCGAGCATAAGCGAGGTTCCCGATTATCGTGTAACAATTATCGGAGATTCTCGCTACACTTTGGACCGTGGTCTGCGCCTAAGTGTTTGGAGATCGTAAAAAACTCGAACACTCTGAGTGCGCTAGAAATTCCGAAGAATTCTAAGCACTCTGCGAAACCCCCACCGAATCGTTACGATATCGGCTGGTGGTCTTCTCGATTCCCGTAGAAATCGAGAAAGGGGCAGGATCCCTCCTCAACGACCGGGGCTTACGTCAGGTAGGACCCGAAGGTCCCCCCGGTAGCGCAGTCCCTAACGTGGGATCTTACAGAGAAATCTCTGTAGGATCCCTCCCCTTTCCCTCGTAGGCCGTAAGGAGAGAGGGAATGGGGGAGGAATTGGATACTGGCTCGCCTTCCCAGCGGAACTAGCAGTTGGAGAAGAAAAGGAGCAGCCATCGCCTTACGGCGATGGCCTCTCAGAGCCTGGGAAAACGTAATGCGTCAGGAGAAAACGTTTTCCGAGGATGGTTACGAACTCATACTGTAGGTAAAGGTCTGCCGCCACTGTGACGTCGTCTGGGTGGGGCTGATCGACATCCTGGGACAGGAGAGCCGATACCGTCCTCCGACTCATTCCAGTCCTCGTCGAGGTCGAAACCTCTCAGGAGGACCGAAGGGGTATTCAACTACGGTGTCCGAAGACACGTAGAAAACGCCTCTGTCGCAGTAGAGGAGTGGAAGTAGCTTGTTCGACCGGCCAGAACTGAGAGAGCCTTTCCGGAGACGAGAGACTACCTGGTTCAACACAGTCGGCAAGCTCCGATCGCGGCAGACCCACCGTCGAGTTTGGTTCCCTCTCGGGACCCCAAAACGACTCGAGCCAGACGTGGCTCTGCTGGTGGGGGCGGCGATCCTTCCCCGAGGTCGTTGTGCTGACGAATCAGCGCCATAACCTCGGCAAAGTTCCTCTGGATCTCGGAAGTCCACAGCATCTTGCAGAGTAGGACCGTTAAGCCCTTCGAACAAGAGCATATTCCGAGAACCTTCCTCCTAAGAAGGGGGAACAGCGACAGCCCCTCTCGGACTCCTCCAGCCACTTGCGCATACGTCCTGGCCGGGCCGGTCCAAGAACCGTGCCTGGCACGTAGGGCGTCGTGGTGGGATCATGAGGGGCGCACCCCTCACGATCACTCCTCAATACCTCGCTCCTCCCGGTGTAAACCCGAGGAGGTTGAAGGTACGGGAGAGGCAGACCTGACGCATCCCTCCTCGCTCGCTGGCAGAACCAGCAGGCTTGGAGGGCTGCAGGCGATCGTCAACCCGCGGTGGCGATCGAGCTGCAGGCCTGGTCGGAACCGTCTCGCTGTGGAGAAACGGCTGGACTGAGCACAGCGGCCCCGATCTCGAGTGTCAGAAGAGCTGGTGCTGGTTGCCGTACACGATCGCTCTCTGTGAGAGCGACGGTCAGGCGACCTGCAGGCTCCACTGTCACAGTGAGACCGGTGCTTGTCCTCACGCACGTCACGTCACTGGTTCCAGCCGTGGCTGGCACCGGCGAACGGTGGGGGACCTCTTCCCAGCCTCAGCCCGTGGCCGGTCGTGGGACCGTCAAGTAGCCCGGGTAGCCAGCTGGTCGCCGCGAGAGCGAGAGCTGGGTCTGGTGAGAGTCGCGTGAGTGGCTGTTCACCCAGTCTTCCGCTCCGTGCCGTGAACCTGACGCTGAGCGGGCTCAGAGGTCTGGTTCCTGGCTGCACGGTCGCTGGTAGGCGACCGTACACTCGGTACCTCCCGCGAACGAGAGGCCGAGACGGACCCTGATGCAGTGGCAGAACCACTGACACCAGGCGAGGAAGTACCGTACCCCTCTGGTCCCCCGTAGTCTTCTTCCTTGCGGAAGAAGAGACGGGTCCCCGCTCCCGAAGGAGCAGGAGGACCAGCGGAAGGAACCCTCCCGTCCCACCGAGGTGAGACAGGTCCCGAGAAGCTCCCGAGGGAGACTTCTTAGGAGGGAGGAGGCAACCTTCATCTTCCTCGGCTGTGTAAGCCTTAGAAGTCGAAGGGGAAGAGGCGGCAGCCGACGACGATGAAGAAGATGAAGACGACGACGACGACACCTTCCTCCTCTTCTTCGTCAGCTTCCTCAGGACAGACGTAAGATCTGCCATCCAGGGCGGAGCCGGGGCTGCTGTAGCCGAAGCCACAGGGCCCGGACACACCTGTACAGACAGACCAAAGTCTGGGGTAGTACCACCACGAACAGGGACGACGTCAGCAGGTATGGGCATCTCAGGAACAGCAGGCACAGCCAGCACAGCATCGGCAGGGACAGCCAGCGCAGCAACGGCAGGGACAGCCAGCGCAGCAACGGCAGGGACAGCCAGCGCAGCAACGGCAGGGACAGCCAGCGCAGCAACTGCATGGACAGTCAGCACAGAATCGGCAGGTACGACAAGCAAGCACTGGAAACACAGGGAGTTGGAGCAGCAGCCAGCAACATCTGGTACCGCGGCAGGTCCAGGGGCGAGCTCTAGGGCAGCGGAAGTGTGGTCGCTCGGGACATGGCACCGGCCCCCCTCCTCCTGGTACGCGGAACGGGCACTTCACAAGACGGCACTCACAAGGACGGCTAGGCAAGACTGTTACCACGTGAGGCGAGTACACCAGGTGAGGAGGGACGTCGTCACCTGGAGTCGATATCGTTGTCGTGGTCACCACTCCATGGGTGACTGCAGCAGGCCCAGACATAGAACCGCAGCCCCTGGACACTAGGCACGCCCTGCAAATCGAAGGACGCCCATACCTCACCAAGGTCCACCCTCGTGGGGCAGTAGCACCTACGGAAATAACAGTATTAGTGATTAATGGGGGGGAAAGGGGGGAAGTCTCCTTGTGCGGGTGGGGGGGGGGGGGGGGGGGGGGTTGAGCCCTACAACCGAACGAGTCGGAAGGCCCCGATACAATTGTAACATCGGGCACCGACCGCGCCCTCCCCCACAGCTCGACGGATCGGGCGAGGAGACGAACCCAGATAATCCTCCCCCCCCCCCCCCCCCCTCCCCCCCCCCCAACCCCAAGGGGCTAAGGGCCATCTGTGGGGCTGAGCGGTGGGGGAGGGGGGGGGGTGTCTTGTTCCCCACCCTGCTCAGCACCCATGTACCCAACAATAATAATGAGCCCGAGAGCAATCGTGCCCTCGGCACCGAATGCAAGGGCATAAGGATCAATTCCCTGACTGAGCGGAACTTGAACCAAAATAAATATTGATGCAATCAATAATAAAAGGAATAAAATGAAAAAGAATCTTGCATTACGGTTCACTTCACAATGAATGAAGGGCTCGGATCGAGCGCATTTGCGCCCTCGGTACGAGCGCAAGGGTAAAAGGATCCATTCCCGATTATGAACGGAAACCTTGATCCATAATGAATTGATGCAATCAAAACATATATGAAAATGAAAAAGAATACTGCGCTTGCGATTTCACTTTCATACAAAATAAAAAGGGGAAGGATCAATTCCCGGGTAAGAGCGGAAACTGATCCAAAATGAGTATTGCTACAATCAAAATAAATATATGAAATGAAAAAAAAATACTGTAACTTGCGATTCCACTTTCATACAGAATAAGTTTCATGCCGAGCGCATTCGCTCGGCAACGAGCATACAGGTTAAAAAAATATAAATGAAAAGGGTACTTACTTACGATTTTCAATCTACACATTTCCAACCAAAATATAAGCTCGGAGCGAGCGCTCTCCTGCCCTCGGCACCAGCATACACAATACGAGGATCATTTCTGGAAAAATGAATTCCCGCACTTACGCCCTTCAGTCCCGGCACTAGGGTAATCGGAGGGCGTGGAGAAACCAAGATCCTTTAATTCACAATTGAATTCAATGGAAATAAAGATGAAATGATTGTACTTACAATTCAGTATCACTAGATAAATAGAAAAAGAAAACACAACCATGCGAAAGCAACGACGATTGAAGCGGGCAGAAGAGCGATGATACACATGTCTCCACGCCAGCAGGCCGAAAGCAAAAATGATTGTTTACCTCCCAGTCGCGCCCGCGCCGCCTGTCGGACAAGCAGTTAACTACCGAACCCCTTGTTCGAAAGCTTACGACCTATCCCAGCTGCCGCTAGTAACCTTCCTATTGTAAAAGGACCGAAGGTTTTGTATGCCGTGTCGGAACAAACTTCTGATTGGAGTTATGATGCATCTCTATCAGCCACTCAGAGGCAACAAACAATGGTGTAGCTTTGGAGCCAAAAACAGTCATGAAAGCTACCTAGTAGAAGAGCACTCTCTCAGCCATAGCAATTCATGAAGTCATGATGCATCTCCATCAAATACTTACAGGTGATAAATAAAATGACATATTTGACGTTGTTCACTTTAGAGCCAATAATAGCTGCAACTCCCAACAGAAGAGCGCTCTCCCAGCCCTTCCTGGTCTTACCCCCACATTACCCTCAATCAGATTGTTTTATGAGATCTCAACATCGTTACCATCAATTCTTCAACCTGTACAAAAAGCACTGACCTACACATTCTCAACTTAGTGCCACCAACTTACGCGATTCAATTTTATGTGCTTTTTTCAGAGCCATTAACAGCATTTTTCAGCACGTTAACTGATGTTGCATCAAGTTATGGCACCATAAGCACAGTTGACGGTGCTAACAGCAAGAATAGGAATCAAGTTAATGGCGCCGTGAGCACTGTTAATGAAAACCTACCTACGGCAGAAAATCAACTTACAACGCAGTGCTGGAACAGATCCCTCACCGTAAGTCATGGATGCATTGTAAGGCCAAACAGAAGGTTTTTTTATTCAGTGTATATCCACATATGTACTTATGTATGTTGTGGTGGGCTGCAGTTGCATGCAGACAGTACATACGAGGATAGTTTGAGGTAACATATCAACACATGATGAAATCAGCCTGCTAATGTGAAAACAGCAATATGAGCCATGACTCAGGAGGAATGCTCATACATTAGCATCACATAGCAAACTGGGTCTCAATTACCATATAAGAATGCATACATAACAAAGCTGTGTTTAGCAAGTAACTCACCTTCACTTTGTCTCATTCATACGCTTTTTTTGATCAGGACTCAGACATCTGGTAATTTAATGCTAGGGGAGCTTGAAAGTACACCTGCAAATAAGATAATACTGAATCATCAAAAATCAAGATCATCCATAACTTTGTACTGCATGAGTACTAAAAGTAACATAAGAATAAAAACACTATCATTTCAAATAAATTTATTTCTGCTAACTAAATTAGTATAATTGCATATTACAAAATGAAGAACATTTTATAATCATAGAATTGAACCTTTTTAATACTAATTAATTTTTAGATTCAAAAGTGAATTATTAATATTCAAGTATACCATCCATCCAAGATGGCTTAAAAACATGTAACAACTACAAAGAGTAACACTAACATAAATCCTCATCTTTAGTGTACTATGTGTGCCAACAGGATATCTAAAAATGTGTAAAGATATCATATATATATATAAAGTAATATTCTCAAGACCCTCAACTTTCAGGGAAACTGCTTACTTCAAACAGTCCATGGCAGCACATCATCAGCTCGGCAAAAAATTTTCCAAGGATTTAGTAAACAATCAATCAAAAACAAGTGAACAGAACTTACACTAGCAGATACAACTGTACATTTTTTTTTCTGGCTTTTTGAGATAGTTTCCATGGCGGAAGAAAGATAATCGTGAGAAAGTCACCTAATGCAGGGCTAGTAATTACTTTGGAAATCCATGACCACTAAAACAAGTTGCAACATTCACATATTTCACCCAAAAGTAAATCTGATTATCATTAATAACTATTGTCTGATTTTCCCTTTATGGAATCTGATACCAAATAAGTTCTCTCGCTTTCTTCACCTTGCTGTAATTTCTCCTCATCTCATTTTTTACATCATTGACTATTTTCCAACCTCTCTGACACCATACCTCTGCAACTTCATTTGGATTGGATTGGATTATAAAATTTAGGCCAAGGCCAAGCACTAGGACCTACTAGGTCATTCAGCGCTGAAAAGGAAATGGACAGTACGAAGGTCTTAAAGTTGTAACAGGAGCAAAAACTTGCAGTTTCACTGTGAAACAATTGTTAGAGGGGGGGAAAGTCTGATGGAAGAAAGAGAATATGAACATAGGTACAGAAAAAATAATGAAAGAGGTTGCACCCAGGGGCCAAAGGGACATTGCCAAAAACCTTTAAGCAATGCCTACTGTAAACCACATGAGGTGCACTGACAGCAGGGCAACTTTATTTTAATTAATGGTCATCCCACTGCACTCAAGCCATGAATCTTACCATTTAGTCGTCACATAATGTCCACATCTCCCATTTCTTTAAAAGTGCCCTTATGCAAGCATAATTTTTGCTCCTCTTACTAGTGAGATACACTTGAAAAAATTCTGCTGTACTTTATCTCAGGTGCCTAATCTTCCTTACTGCAGTATCAAAACCTGCTCCACGATCCAGGATGTATGCACACAAGGTAAGTGGTGACAGGTGATGTCTTGCATTAGACATGAAAAGCATATGCATAGTAAAATATGCAATAATCTACAGTAATCAAAAAGAATTACTACCTCAAGGGATGGCACAACATTGTCAATACAACTTCTTCTCTATGTACCTCTTCATCCTCCCTTGTTCACCAATACCACAGGCCTCTCTGACCCGCCTTTGCTTTCAGAGATATTATTCACCTGGGACTTTCTTTATAATAGTTTCTTTTGCATTTGTAATAAGCAGAATATAATAGTCAAAATTGAGGAAAAGTGTGCGAAACTTGAACTTTAACCTTGGGCTTATGCCTGACTCACCCTTGTTTGAAGTTGACAAGGAACCCTTCTCCATATCAGCCAAAAAAGCTCTTTTGATTATTTACTACTATCATCTATGTACCTATGTATGTAGCTTCCTCAGTCTTGATCACTGAAATGATCTTAAATTATTCTGTCTTTGTTATATATTCATACAAATCATAGAGAGATCTCTTATTTTTAATCAGACTTCCTGGCACCCTTGCACAAAGTCCATCTCACTACTTGTCTAACAATTCTCAAGACCAACAAATAAGTGCTACCTCTGTAAGAGCTTTCCCTTTTATGTTGTTGCTTCTCCTGAATATGGCTCATGATAAAGAGGCTTCCTCTTTTGATTTCAGTCAAAAATTACTGACTTTTGTTGATTCTAAAAAATTTTTCTCAGCCTCTCCTCCAGTGCCCTCACAATGTTTAATGCATGCTCAAGCAACCCTTTATCCTCTGTATTTTTCTTTACATGGTTAAATAACTACTGTCAAACTATATTCTCACCTTTTCTGGTCCAATCACTTCTGTCATCAGACTTTCAACTAATGCATTTTGGTCAGCTCATGAATGACTCCCCCAGCTGCTTTAGGACATGACATCAAAATCATTACTGAATAGGCAGAAGATTCTCTTTTACAGATCTTCAATAATTTTATTGCTGCATCAGCCCTAAATTCCATGTGACATCTAATACAGTTCTTTTCATAAGAGGCAAAATGATACCCTGGGGACAATAACAGTCTTCTATCAAGTAATAAACAAAGCAACATTTCACAGCAACAAACTGCTGCTTACTGGGGAGGGTAAAATGAAAATGTTCAATATCCATATATATATACTACAGCTCTGGTTCAAAGCTATGGTCTGATTACTCATTGGTAAACCTTTCTGAGGTTTTGAGAAGGAATACTCTAAATGGCAGAGACCTGTGAATAGTGGCTTTCACACGCCCTGAACTTTATACACGACGCCCTTTGGGTGCTCGCGCGAGGGTAGTAACCCCTGCATACTAATGCAAGCTTTTCTCTGGTATATTTAGAAACTATTTATATCAGGAAAATGGATAGCAGGATCCAATTTCACCGGCGAACACAGGTCGACCCAGAAATATGTTTTTTTTGTATTCATAATCTAGGGAGAGTGAGAGTAACTAGAATGATAAATGCACAATATATTGTCATTCCAATGTTGCAAAACAATATATTACTGTACTTTTCTCAGACTTCAGTTTTTTTGCAGTTTATGGTGTTGTTTGAGGTACAGTTTGGACAAACAGATAATATTTAAACACATATTTAAAAAAAAAAAAAAAAAAAAAAAAAAAAAAAAACATAAAAAAAAAAAAAAAGATGTCACAGCATAAATATTAACGGAAATATGATAATGAATAAACATTGCACAACTTCAATCTCGCTTTTCTCCGATTTCTGTTTTGTGCAGATGGACGGTTGTTCGAGTGACGGCCTCATATGTTGAAATGAAATAGAAATCATAGAGTTGATACACAACCAGCATTGCCTGAGACTTATTGAAGTGTACATCCTACACCATTGCTGTCACATTCTACAAAAGTGCAATTTCCTCCGTGTCACTCAATAATGATTATTCTTCCCCCGTGACCTTACAGTAATGGCCCATCCTCAAACAAGCAGCAGAGAGCTCCCTAACACAGAGAACACCATAGATCCTGCCTAACAGGTAAAGAGCATGCTCCATGCACCATAGTTTCTTAACATGAAAGGCCACCTTGCAGTCAGCATTCTGCTTCCAAATGAGTGCATTCCACATTATCATCTCACAGCATTACTCCACAAAATGTGAAACCTTTTTCTTTTCTGCCTTAAAATCAGGGGATGTAATTTTGCCCTTAAGAGGCAATGTTTTATGGAGGACCTCTGGGAGATTCATGCTCTTATGAATGTGGAAGATATTGATTTCGTCACCACAAAGTTTCTTTTAAAGAGGTCATCAATGTTGATGACCTCTTTAAAAGAAACTTTGTGAGATAATGCATGTGGACAGACATCAGAAATCTCCTTTGGTTACATCAATGGCTAAACTGTACTTTTACCTTAAGGGGCTCTCTGATCTTTAGAATAAAAAGTAAATTTTGCAAACTGCACAAATCCTTCCCAATTCCACACAAATGGTCTATATGTATGAAGATGTACAATGTGAATTGTTGATGGCTGATGTCAATGACCCTGGTGGTCACAATGCAAATAAAGCAACAAATACTCATATCTAATGTTTCTTCTCTCTACTTACAGACCTAATTTACTGCTCAAAAGAGGTACACTGAAATTTAGGGAATGCACCAATTTGTCCCTAATATTCAGTTTAACAACTGGGCTGGGGTCATCCATTTGTGCACTAAAGAGTAAAGAGATCCCAACCACCGGCATGCAGCTAGTCACTGCAATAACATAACCAGCCCGAAGAGTCTACTTGGGACTCAGAGGTCTGGAAAAACTAACTCCTATTAATAATAATAACTGCAATAACATGAATAGAGCATACATGACAAGAAGTGAATGAAGGGTTCTATGACTTGCAGGTCTTTTACAAACTGAGCTACTTAAATTACATCTTCCTAAAATGAAATGTAGATGTTTTTCTACAAAAGGTTTAAATTTATGTTTTCAAAAATATGATTTTTCATTTATATGAACATATTACGTACATCTCAAACTAATGCAATAAAAAAAAGAACTACCACTCCTCATCTCTACAAATTACTATACAGTATCTTTTAAGTTTGATTAAATTAATATATATCTTTGCTGTCATGTCTAGTTTCTCCTTACTATTCTATTCAGATCACTGGAGTTTGCAGTCTTCCCATTTTTCTAATAGATTAAATTATACATCAGTAGCAACTAATACAATATGGTCAAAATTCTTTAACCACTTCTCAAAGATACAAATCTGAAATGTATACAGCATGGGGCTAAACATGAATGACATCCAGTATTACCATCATCATCTGTGGCAGCAACATTTTCTTTCCCATCAGTAGTTTTGAGTCTTTTGGCACTGGCATCATCCTGCAAAATGAAAATTTTTATACAATTTATTCTATAAAACTTATCATTTGGAAACTTACCTAGGGCACAAAAGTGTGAGCTAACTTTAACACTGAGTAAAATTCATCAAAAATAAGTGTGAATTCATACTTATTTATGAAATGATTGGAATGGAATATATTATAAAATTTAGGCCAAATGCCAAGCACTGGGACTTATGAGGTCTTTCAGTACTGAAAGGGAAATTGAGAGTAAAAAGGTCTTTAAAGGTGTAAAACAAGGAAATCTCACAATTACACTGAAAAAACTGTTAGGAGTAAGTGGAAAGCAAGGTGGAAGAAAAAGAACATGAATGGAGATACAATAAGGAGAATAAAAGGGGTGGCAGATAAGGGACAAAAGGACACTGCTAAGAACCTTAATGCACTGATGGCACTACTTCCCTGTAGAAGTCTATATCAAAACAGCAAGGTAACAATATTTTCGTGTACAGCACTGTATATACATTACACAACTATCACCATCTGCAATTATATTACATTCAAAACCAACTGTGATGACCACGACTGAAACAAAAAGTGTGATAATATAACATACATTTGATTGGGTAAATAACAATCTTACAGTCTTATCTTAAATGAGAAAATAATATCTTCTTTCCCACCATTATCCCTACACTAAGGGTCAGTGCCTGATGCACCTTCTCCACTGCCTTCTATCAAAGGCATTATTCTCCACCAACCTCTTCTCTCCATATCTTCCTTCACTTTATCTCACCATCTAATTCTCTGTCTCCCTCTCGATCCTCTTCCTCTAACAGGTTCCTCCCAAGCCCTCTTCACTCTCTCCTCGTCATCCATCCTCAACACATGCCTGTACCATCTCATTTGTGACTCTCTTATCACCTCTGTAATCTTTAATACCCCGCCCACCCTTCTTATTTCATCATTTTCCAGTCTCTCAGCAGCAATATTCCCATAATCCACCTCAGCATTCTTATCATAACACTGGTCTTATCATTGTTATATATATTTGACCTTTAGCTTTGATTGCATTTTCTTATCACATACCACTTCAGCTACCTCTCTCCACCTTCTCCATGCAGCTTTTATCCTATACTGTCAACTTCTCCCTCACATCTTCCCTCTTGGCTTGCAGTAAATCCTAAGTATTTACACTTTTCTGGCCTGTTTTATAATTGAGCCTCTTCTTTCTTGTATTAACTGTTCTGTCTCTATTCTTCCCTACTGCTCAGCAAAAGCTCTGTTTTATTCACATTCACCTTTAAACCACCCCCTCTCTAAAGACCTCCTGCCGCTCTCCAATCCTTCTCATTTTTCAGCAGTACTCACCAGATAGACAGTGTACAAAACTCCCATAACTCTTCATTCCTAATCTCTTCACTCAATACATCCATGACTAGCACAACAAAATTGGACTTAATGCTGACCCCTGGTGTAATTCAACACTAACTTCAGTTTTCTGTTTCCCCAACTGCTGTTATCACTTTTGTGCTTGTTCTTTTATACATCATCTCAACCAGCCTAACCAACTTTTCTGGGACTTTCCTTTTCTTGGGATTCATCATATGCTTTCTCTAGGTCTATAAATGCCTCTTTTCCTGTAGCTGTCTTACTATGAAGATGGCATACGCTGTCCCTCTTCCTCTCATGAATCCATACTGCTGTTCCCGATCTTTACAATCTCTCTTAATTCTAACCCAGTATTCTCTCTAAACTTTCAGTCCATGTTCTGTTAGTTTAATTCCCCTGTATTACCACAATCCATGACATTTCCCTTCTGCTTGTATATATATGCCATTAGACTCTCCTCCCAGTCACTTGGCAGTTTCTTACTCTTCACATATAGCTTTCAATAAATCCAGCATCCCACTTCTCCCCCTCTGGTACCTAATAAATTGATACGTAATTTCAACTTGGAACTGTGATGGACCTGGCGATTAACCATTCTTCATTTTGCTTAATGCTCTCTTCACTTCTGTATCCTCTATCTCCATAACTGGTCCCCCCACCCTCTGTGCTTCCCCCATCTCCTCTCTCTCATTTTCATTATTTAACAATTCAAAATACTCTCGCCATCTATTCTTCATGTCTTCATCCATATAACAATACATTTCCATCACTATCCTTGATGACACCTAATTTACCCACATCCTGTCTCTGCCCCTTTTCTCAAGTTTTGAAATCTTAAAAGATATCCTTTTTTGCTTCTCTTGTTTCCTAGTCCTTTCATTCAACTGCTCTGCTGCCCTTCCAATAGCCATACCTACCCTCCTTCCAGCCTCTCTTTCCTCTTTTTTATACCTTACCTCTGAACCCTGTGCACTCCTTACTTTCCAGTCCTTAAATGCTTTTGATTGTTCTTTTAATTGATTCTTGCATCTCTCCATTCCACCACCACTTTTCT